>NW_020528622.1:122500-210000 GCF_003368295.1 Carassius auratus
AGACTTTCTTTGAAGAGGTTAAATGATAAGCTAACGGTGACATTTACTATCAGCACACAAATGGGCCTTTCTGCAAAACAGCCGCCGATTGTGGCTCTCATATACATGTGTGCGAAAACAGACATTTTTCTGAACTATCAATAAATATTTTAATATTTAAATAGTTAATATTTAAAGAGATATAAAATATATACTGTATGTGTATATACATTGTATTATTATTATTTTTTTAAATTTTTAAATGATTCATTTTTTAAGTAGTTACATTTTTATTTTAATTACTCGTTATTTATAAACACACATATATACATATACATACACACACAAACATACATATATTATGTACAAAAAAACTTTTATTTTGGATGTGATTGTTACATACACACTTGTCCATATATATATTCGGGCGACAGTCGAAGGCGAGACCCCCGACGACCCGATCTCTGGACACGGAATCTGGCTTTAGGGACGTGGAATGTCACCTCGTTGGCGGGGAAGGAGCCTGAGCTTGTGCGGGAGGTCGAGAGGTACCGACTAGAGATAGTCGGGCTCACCTCAACGCACAGCTTGGGCTCTGGAACCACACTTCTTGAGAGAGGCTGGACTCTCTACCACTCTGGAGTTGCCCATGGTGAGAGGCGGAGGGCTGGAGTGGGTTTGCTAATAGCCCCCCAGCTCAGCCGCCATGTGTTGGAGTTTACCCCGGTGAACGAGAGGGTCGCTTCCCTGCGCCTTCGAGTCGGGGATAGGTCTCTCACTGTCGTTTGTGCCTACGGGCCGAACGGCAGTGCGGACTACCCGGCCTTCTTGGAGTCTCTGGGAGGGGTGCTGGAAAGTGCTCCGACTGGAGACTCCGTTGTTCTACTGGGGGACTTCAACGCTCACGTGGGCAGTGACAGTGACACCTGGAGGGGCGTGATTGGGAGGAACGGCCCCCCTGACCTGAATCCGAGCGGTGTTCTGTTATTGGATTTCTGTGCTAACCACGGTTTGTCCATAACGAACACCATGTTCAAGCATAAGGGTGTCCACCAGTGCACGTGGCACCAGGACACCCTTGGCCGGAGGTCGATGATCGACTTTGTGGTCGTGTCATCAGACCTTCGGCCATATGTCTTGGACACTCGGGTGAAGAGAGGGGCGGAGCTGTCAACTGATCACCACCTGGTGGTGAGTTGGATCCGATGGCGGGGGAGGAAGCTGGACAGACTCGGCAGACCCAAACGTACTGTGAGGGTCTGTTGGGAACGTTTGGCCGAGCCCCCTGTCAGAGAGATCTTCAACTCCCACCTCCGGCAGAGCTTCGACCGGATCCCGAGGGAGTCTGGAGATATTGAGTCCGAGTGGACCATGTTCTCCACCTCCATTGTCGCTGCGGCTGCTCGGAGCTGTGGCCGTAAGGTCTCCGGTGCCTGTCGAGGCGGCAATCCCCGAACCCGGTGGTGGACACCGGAAGTAAGGGATGCTGTCAAGCTGAAGAAGGAGTCCTATCGGGCCTGGATGGCTTGTGGGACTCCGGAGGCAGCTGACAGGTACCGGCAGGCCAAGCGGACTGCAGCCCGGGTAGTCGTGGAGGCAAAAACTCGGGCCTGGGAGGAGTTCGGTGAGGCCATGGAGAAGGACTATCGGTTGGCCTCGAAGAGATTCTGGCAAACTGTTCGACGCCTCAGGAGGGGGAAGCAGTGCCCTACCAACACTGTTTACAGTAGAGATGGGCACCTGTTGACCTCAACTGGGGATATCGTCGGGCGGTGGAAGGAATACTTCGAGGATCTTCTCAATCCCACCGACTTGTGTTCCGTTGAGGAAGCAGTGGCTGGGGACTCGGAGGGGCACTCGTCCATCACCCGGGCTGAAGTCATCGAGGTAGTTAAAAAGCTCCTCGGTGGCAAGGCACCGGGGGTGGACGAGATCCGCCCCGAGTACCTCAAGTCTCTGGATGTTGTGGGGCTGTCTTGGCTGGCACGCCTCTGCAACATCGCATGGCGGTTGGGGACAGTACCTCTGGACTGGCAGACCGGGGTGGTGGTCCCTCTTTTCAAGAAGGGGGACCGGAGAGTGTGTTCCAACTATAGGGGGATCACACTTCTCAGCCTCCCTGGAAAAGTCTATGCCAGGGTACTGGAGAGGAGAATTCGGCCGATAGTGGAACCTCGGATCCAGGAGGAACAGTGTGGTTTTCGTCCCGGTCGTGGAACACTGGACCAGCTCTATACCCTTTCCAGGGTGCTGGAGGGTTCATGGGAGTTTGCCCAACCAGTCCACATGTGTTTTGTGGACTTGGAGAAGGCATTCGACCGTGTTCCTCGCGACATCCTGTGGAGGGTGCTCCGGGAGTATGGGGTCGGCGGCTCCCTACTTAGGGCTGTTCGGTCCCTGTACGACCGGAGCAAGAGCTTGGTTCGCATTGCCGGCAGTAAGTCAGACCTGTTCCCGGTGCATGTTGGACTCCGGCAGGGCTGCCCTTTGTCACCGGTTCTGTTCATAATTTTTATGGACAGAATTTCTAGGCGCAGCCAAGGGCCGGAGAGTGTCCGGTTTGGGGACCATACGATTTCGTCGCTGCTTTTTGCGGATGATGTTGTCGTGTTGGCATCCTCAGACCAGGACCTTCAGTGTGCATTGGGACGGTTTGCAGCCGAGTGTGAATCGGCTGGGATGAGAATCAGCACCTCCAAGTCCGAGGCCATGGTTCTCAGTCGGAAAAGGGTGGATTGCCCACTTCAGGTTGGTGGAGAGTTCCTGCCTCAAGTGGAGGAGTTCAGGTATCTTGGAGTCTTGTTCACGAGTGAGGGAAGGATGGAACGTGAGATTGACAGACGGATCGGTGCAGCTTCTGCAGTAATGCGGTCACTGTACCGGTCTGTCGTGGTGAAGAAGGAGCTGAGCTGTAAGGCAAAGCTCTCGATTTACCGGTCAATCTACGTTCCTACTCTCACCTATGGTCATGAGCTGTGGGTCATGACCGAAAGGACAAGATCCCGGATACAGGCGGCCGAAATGAGCTTTCTCCGTCGGGTGGCTGGGCGCTCCCTTAGAGATAGGGTGAGAAGCTCGGTCACTCGGGAGGAGCTCAGAGTAGAGCCGTTGCTCCTCCACATCGAGAGGAGCCAGCTGAGGTGGCTCGGGCATCTATTTCGGATGCCTCCTGGACGCCTTCCCAGGGAGGTGTTCCAGGCATGTCTCACCGGGAGGAGGCCCCGGGGAAGACCTAGGACACGCTGGAGGGACTATGTCTCCCGGCTGGCCTGGGAACGCCTCGGGGTCCCCCCGGAAGAGCTGGAGGAAGTGGCTAGGGAGAGGGAAGTCTGGGCGTCTCTGCTTAGACTGTTGCCCCCGCGACCCGGCCCCGGATAAGCGGAAGATGATGGATGGATGGATGGATATATATATATATATATATATATATATATATATACATACACACACACGCGCGCACACACACACACACACACACACATATATAATATAAATATATATATATATATACATATATATGTATGTATCTTTCTATCTATCTATCTATCTATCTATCTATCTATCTATCTGCAATGAATGAAACAAGTTAATGAAATGATTACAAATAAATATGCAATCAAACATTCAATAGTTTACACAGACACATATTTCTCTGACTCAATATTTAACATACATGAGATCTGACGGAATTTTTTAAATCATGTAAATATTTATCTGAAATTTTATTTGGCCAAACTGGAAAAGGCACCGTTTTCACAGAGTGACCCAACTGTTTCTGCAGCTGGAAGGGCCAATCACGTTTGTCCGGTACTGCAGCCACTCCATCTGCTGCGCCCATAATGCAATTCTCCTCTAATTTCCTAATGTTCCTCTAATGACCGCGCTGGGTGCAGGAAGGCTAATAGAAGGGTCGTTTGTACTAGCCCATCCTGGCCACAGAGTTTAATAAGAACCAGAGAATGCAAACTCCATTATATATTCACCAGACAAGAATATTCTATTAGAAGAGGGAAGGCCATGAAATGCTCATTACGGAGGTAAATATACCACACAGGTTCGTGCTTAGCCTTGAGCAGCATGAGGTCACGGTTAGCACTGCAGAACCAAGGAGTCGCCATTCTGATGAACAGAATAAGAAAGCTGCTTTGTGCAACCGAGGTGCTTCAGTATGTAAAAACGAGAACGTAAAGATGTAAGCAAAAAATAACTTCATTTTTCATGCTGTGTTGACGATTAATATTTATACTGTTTAGCATAAATAGCTCTTACCACTTACATTTTTTAAGCATATCAGCAGTACATTCATTAGGAAAAGAGCGAGTCATACTTTCTGAAGATGTTTTCATCCCTGAATCGCAGCTCTTTTCAGTCGCTCTTCAAAAGAGGGGTTTCCTTTAGATATGCTTATGTATGCTGGATTTTAGATCATTGGCATAAAGCCCTGGCACAGAGCAGAGAAAGCCCCACTAGAATCTGTTCATTTTATACGTGTATAAACTCAGCTGACCAATACACTCCAGACACATGAACACTGGAAGAAATAGGCCTACATAAAAATAGAAAGACCTATAAGACCTTAAAGGAATAGTTAACCTAAAAATGAAAATTTGCTTAAAAAAATTTAATCACCCTCAGACCATCCAAGATGTAGATGAGTTAGTTTTTTTTTCTTCAAAACAGATTTGGAGAAATTTAGCATTTCATCACTTGCTCACCAGTGGATGCTCTTCAGTGAATGGGTGCCGTCAGAATGAGAGCCCAAACAGCTGATAAAAACATCACAATAATCCAAAAGTATTAAGCCCCTTTCACAATGCGATTCCGGAAAATACACAGGTAGTGTGTCCCGGCAATTGTTCCAGGGTTGCTAGATTTTGCCCTTTTCCTTAGTTAGTGAGTTAGTGTTAGTGAAGTTAGTGTGTGAGGAACTAACTGATCTCTGCTTTGTTAAAGTTTGCACATATTTTTTTAGTCGCGAACGTTGATCTGCCTTCAAAACACACGGGAAAGCATCGCGCGGTAACATGCATCATCACAAGGACACACCCTTTACAGCATTAGTTCTGGCTTATGTTCACAAAGCGCTCGTTTGAAGACTGAACCCGGCAATGATACTACTGTAGGCCCTCAACCCGGGATCAATCCAGGAATCAATCCCAGGATGTGTTTGCGTTCACACAGAAGGCTACCCGGCAATGTTACGGCAATTTGCCGGGTCCAACGTGCAGTTTGAAAAGGGCTTTAGAAACAAATCCATCCTTAAAGGCATTCTTAACTTTAAAAGTCGATTCTGGACTAAATGACATGTTTTTTTGTTTTTGTTTTTTGTGTACATTTCAGAACTTCTTATGTGATCCTAAATAATTTTTGAGAATTATCCCCCCAACCCATTTAAAAATGACATTTAGAAAGTACTAAATGAACTGTAAGTGATGTAAGTCCTGTCACTGTTATATTTAGTAGTTATATATGTAGTCCTATGAAAATGTTATATTTCCTCCAGAATTATGAGAACAGTGTCTGAATAAAAGAGCAGAAACATGAACTCTCCAGAGCAGCCGAACTCCTGCAGCGAGCCAAAACCAAACAGCAGCCGTATTTTCAGGTTTCACAAAGCATTCTGGGATGATTGAAAAATAAACAATGCTCAAAATTCCATTTTTAGACATGGATATATACAGTATTGCTGTGGTTATGCTAATATTAACCCACGTAGAGGACACATCATGCTCCAGCTATGACAAAAGAAGATATTTTGAAGCATGACCCAGTTCCTATTGACTCCCATAGTATTTTTCATACACACTGTGAAGGCAATGGGAATGTTTTTTATTTTTTATTTTTTATATATATTATGGCACTTACAGTTTATTTTATGTTCTACAGAAGTAAAACAACAACAACAAAACTCATAAAGGTTTGGAATGACATGAGGGTGAGTAAATGAAAGAATTTTCATTTTTTGGGTGAGTTATTCTCAAAAACGAGTAGACGTGTTCTCAATGATCCATATTTATAAATCACAACCACATATCATTTACGTGTGTCTAAAATATGAAGCATTTCTGATGTAATATATTCCTGCACAGTCAAGTTTAAAAGTATATATTTTAAACATCAGCAGGCGTCCTCAATGAATACACTATTTTATCATTCAAGAGGCCCTCATGAGTAACAGGAAGTGATGCGTCTTGACTTCATTTCATTTAAATATGTCTGTAGGACATTGCTGGAAATCTCTTTGAATGCGGAGGACTATCTCCTCTACACTCAATTGAAATTTTGCTCAGCAAACACTCATTAATTTAGTGGTACATGCTTGAGAAAGGCAAATGAAATTTCAGAGATTATTTAGAGCAGGCAGTCTAGCAGACATCCTTGGAATTTTTTCATTTAACCTTAATTAAAAGAAAAGAAATGGGCTACAATACCTCCGATTCTTAAAGAGGTCTCCACTGTTTTCTAGTCCCGAGAGACGAAAAAGGGAAAAAGAAAAGAAAGTTTTTCTAATATGAACACTGAATGAACTGTTCACCCCTCTACCAAATCCTGAAACATTAACTTCTGAAGACTGTAATAGATAAGTGTTTAACATCCACTTTATATCATACACCAACGGCTGTCAAACCATTTCATGTGCCTAACCCCCACGGAGATCCACCATCAGGGGACCAGCTTCCTAAAATCCAAAAAAAGTAAGCATGAAGGTCCACCCTTAAAGCTAATTGTCAGTGGGGTGTAAGCAAAAGCGTACGAAAAGTATGAAATTGTATATCTGTATGAGATTGTATTATTCATACAAATCATCCAGTTCAACAAAATATAAAAAAAAGTTACAATTTCTGAGACTGTGTCGTCTAAAATATTAAAGCACCTGTAAATGTATTTATATAGTGAAAAATAATTACTAAAGAACGCTCAGATGTGTAAGCCTGAGGCACTGGACATCAGTATAATGTCAGGTTAAAATGAAACAGCATATAGCATGACAGACGTTGCATTTTGGTTGAGAATGAAAATTTAATTTGATTTGTAATTTGGTGTCAAACTGACATTATAATAATAATTCCTTACATTTATATAGGAGACAGAGGGATGAAGCCAATCAGCAGACATGGGGATTGTTAGGAGGCCATGATGGTCAGAGGCCAATAGGCGAATTTATCCAGGATGCCGAGGTCACACCTCTACTCTTTTTCGAAAGACATCCTGGGATTTTAATGACCACAGAGAGTCAGGACCTCGGTTTAACGTCTCATCCGAAGGACGGTGCTTGTTGACAGTATAGTGTCCCCGTCACTATACTGGAGCGCTAGGACCAACACAGACCACAGGGTAAGCACCCCCTGCTGGCTTCGCTAGCACCTCTTACAACAGCAACCTAGTTTTCCCAGGAGGTCTCCCATCCAGGTACTGACCAGGCTCAGCCCTGCTTAGCTTCAGTTGTCAAACAGTCTTGGGCTCCAGGGTGATATGGCTGCCGGCCATACGTGGCTTAACGTTGGATTTTGGTAACTTTACAACACAACCTAAAAACAACAAAATATCAGCGTCAGCTGGCGTCAGTATCTGACATTAAATTATCACTGACATTAGACATTGACCTGACATTGAATTTTGGTCACTGACGTCGCAAACGTCTTATGATGCACCCCAGCACTGTCCTGGCAAGTCTTGCATATGAAAATTACCACTCATATTTTCTCTGAACATGCAAAAATTCTGCATATTCTGACATCAAAGTGATAAAAGGACATTTAGTAATTGGCACAAGGGACAGAAGATAAGGAAACGGGCAAAGACTCATGCCTCATACCGAGTTCCCATCTCAGGGCCCTGCATGACATTAGCCAAGAACAAAACAGTTCAACTGGCGGTGGACCAACAGTTGAACATAATTTGCTTTTGCTCATGCTGCAGAGGGAAACCTTTGATTGAAACAATGAAATCTCAGTGACTGGCGCAGAGAGACATGAAGTGCTTTCCTCTGGGGCTTGTTTGGACACGTTCGGTGAACTCAAGACGCTTCTGATCTCGTTTCAAATTCTGGGAACTGAATTTCTCTTTAGCGTAGCATTTAAATGACAAAGTGGCCCATTTGACACGACGCCACGCAGTCCGTCGTCTCTCATCAACATGTTTCCTGGATTTTCTTTGATCTCTTCAAGCTTGTAATCACATTAGAACGCATTTCAAACCACATCAGCTATTTACATATTATCACATTACAGATATACAAAACATCTACTTGACGAGTAAATTCACTGGACCTTATTTTCTTTCCCGCAGGAATGAAAATTTACTCTCTCTCTCTCATGCCATCCAAGATGGGGATGAATTATTTCTTAATCCAAACAGTTTTGGAAAAATTTTGCATTACATCACCTGCTCACCAGTGGATCAATTGCAGTGAATGGGTGCCGTCAGAATAAGAGTCCAAATAGTTGATAAGAACAACACAATAATGTATTTCTTAGAAACACACAGCTCTTCACAAGATGTTAACTGATGGACTGAAGTGCTGTGGATTACTTCTGGATTATTGGGATGTTTTTATCAGCTGTTTGGACTCTGGAATCTGGAATCTGGTGGCACCCATTCACAGCAGAGGATTCACTGGTGAGCATGTGATGCTAAATTTCTCCAATTCTTTTCCAATGAAGAAACTAATTCTACATCATGAATATATTTTCAGCACATTTTCATTTTTGGTTGAACTATTCATTTAACATGAACTAAAACATTACCCATCAACATTCTTTTTTCATACATTAATATTTAATAATAGCGAGAAAAATCATAATTATTCTGCTTTTTTAGAAAAAAATCAAATTGATTTATTTTTTCTTTCTTATTTTTCTCTTTAACGTTATTTCTTCTTCCTGACTCATTTAGCTCTTTTTATTGAATCTGGGGTCGTGGATCACTGTGGCCCAAGCAAAGGCAAAAAGAAATCAGCTAAAAATAAAACACTTGATACGATTTATGGCTTTGATTGATTTGGGGCTCAGATGTGACATTTTCCTTTTATTTATTGTTTCCTGTGCCCTTGGTGAGCTCAAGGTCTTTCTACCCTCAAGTGAGATTTTTTTTTTACCGTTTCTCTTAAATTGAGTAAGGCTGGGATTTGGATTGCAAAATGTGGTCCCACATCAGCATAAAGCAGCTTTTAAGCTGAAGCAGCACAGATTTGGCTTTCTTCGCATTCAGTAAATCTTCAACTCTTCTTTTATATGAGAGTTGAATAAGTTACATTCAGACTGAAGAGCTGAAACCTACTGCTGCTATTTTGAAAGAATAATCAGAACAAAAACAGTGGATAGATGATGCAAGGTTTTTTTTTTTTTTTTTTTTTTTATATACAAAATATATATATATATATATATACACTACTGTTCAAAAGTAGTACGGTAAGTATTTTTTATTTTTTTTTATTTTTTTTTATGAGTGTCTTCTGCTCACAGAGACTTCTATTGTTAAAAAAAAATGTCAACAGTTGTCTCATTAAGGAACAGATAATACAAATGTATTATATATATATATATATATATATATATATATATATATATATATATATATATATATATATAAACAATTATAAAAAATTGAATCTGAAAAAAAAAAAGTTTGAAAAAATAAAAGGCAATATTCTTGAAAAACTCCAAGATTTGTCACTCAAGCCACAGTCTCTCAGATACAGTTTTTCAGCCTTCAGCATGATGAGGTTCAGAGCTAGCCGATAGGTCAGACGACTCGTCGTATCCATCAGCGACAGCTCAGAGGAATTGAACAATCTCTGAAGAAGGAAACACTGGTCAGCATGATGTGTTCAAGTGTGGAAGTCGTTTCCGCTCTCTAGTCACAGAGCCCAGGAGTTTGACGTTCACCCACAAATCCTGCCATTGCTAACAGATGAGCAGTCACAAGCCACAAGCCAGCCACTCGAAGAAAAGAGCAGACTGTATAGGAAAACAGGTGGTGGAATATTTAGCTACATGGCTGATACAGATTTTATAACTTCACTTTTTTTTTTTTGAATAGGTATGAATAAACACTGTATAAAACTGAACTGAACAAAACTGAACAAAAACACAGTGGCCGAATTTAATTCCCAGAATCATAATATCCAGTCCTGAGTCATAACTAAAGTCCAGAGACTTTGGCTTTTTCCAGTCCCTAGTAAAAAAAAAAAAATCCATTTATTTAATCTAAGCATTATTCCAAACATACTTAATGAGATATATATATATATATATATATATATATATATATATATATATATATATATATATATATATATATATATAGACACACACACACACACATTTCGACGGCTCACCGCATTAAAATAAATGATCATTAATGTTTTCATAACCACCGACCAAATTCAAAAACGGAAGTAAAATGAAATCATCTTTGAGAGCAAGGGGGCCCCCCTGGTGTTTCGGGGGCCCTACGCAGCTTGCGTATTTTGCGTATAGGGAGGATCGGCTCTGAATATGATAACACTGTTTTGTAACAGTATATCCTCCTTTCATTAATATCCTCCTTGTATTTCCCTATAACGGCAACTGAACTCAGAAATCATTGGCTTACTTCCACATTTAGGAATAAGGTGGATAGTTTAATTATTATATGAGCATCTGTTAAATTATTAAATGTAACTGTAACTATTATAATTATCAAGTAGCTTAGTGAGCTAAAGTAGCTTCGCTAACACTGTTCCACGCTTATATCCTGCAGTCCTTGAGAAAGGGGAACAGGGAAGCCTTCGACACTAAATTGAGGTTAGCACGGTTATAGACTTATTAACTGAACTCAACTTCTGCCAAGATAGCAGGATTTCCCCAGATTTTCTCTCACTCTCTCTTTTTTATCAGTACAGGAAGTGCTCGTATTTCTATTTCTGCCCAGGTTAATACCTCAGGTCATCCGCTTCTCAAAAGAAGGTATGGAACAGCGAAGGGTAAGCCTTGAAATATCAGAGCGTGTGGCTCCATTACTTAGTTCAGATAATACATCTTTGTATTTCACAAATCCAGAGCTCACTTTCCACCTAGTATGCAGTCCAAGTCATACACAAAGATAACGGGCACAAAGTAAATGGGTCCCCGTGCAGTGGATTTCCAATTCTTCCTATTTTTCCCAGAGCCCGCCGTATCTCTTTCAACTACGCCATATGCAAGTGCTACCCTCCTCAATAGGGATAAAAGTCACCTTCTCCAAATCTCATTGAAGGAAAAGTCACGCTGGAAATAAAAGCTACAATCTATTCTGCCGGCACACTGGGTTCAAGCTCAGATATGAGTGGGACCCTCTGCTTTCAGTATCCTGCAGTCAGCAGGAGGGGGGGGGGGGATTGGGGGGGGGCAGTCAGTGAATTATAAATAAAATTGGAGACTTCCTTTACCTGGTTTACAAGGGAGGGTTGTATCTGGGCTACGGTATCTCTTTCTTTTTTATTTTATTGTTATTTTTTAAATGTAAAGCATTCAGAGACGTTCCTTTTAAATTCGAAAGAACATTACACATGTGGAACCAGCTCTCAGGAGACAGACATGTTCCTCTAAAGGTCTAAAAAAGACTTTGGCCTTTATGTAAGAAGCACCCCATCATTTTACATGCCCCAGTGTTCACAGTAAAAATCCCAAAAGTGGAGTCTGGCTCCAATCTGTACATCCAGAGAGTTTGAGAATTGTGGGTAATTTGTGCTGATCTGTTGAAACCATGTTAAGACTCTTTAAACTGGGAAGGATGTTTTATGGACTATGTGGTTAAACTACATTATTATCAACCAATCAAAGGCCTAATTTGATGTAATATTCATTTATGCATCAGATTCAGTTCCCTCTACTGGAGAGCTGGGACTGATTATGATCCATCCAGTACAAATACCTAAAAATGTTAAAATCAAGATACATTTACTTCAGAAGCGACAATAATGAATTAAGTCTTGTTTTCAGAAATGTTTAAATTAAGTGAGAATTGCACTGATTAAAAATATACAAGTTTTAAATAAAACAAAAAATATCGGACTTGTCTTTTCTCAGTTTGTGTGTGTGTGTGTGTGTTCGATAAAGTTTAGTTGCAATTTCTAAATGAAAAGTTATAATTTTTCAGTGCGTTTTTACCTAAATTAAGTTTAGATATTTTACTGAAAAATTTTAATACTTGTTAAGAAAATCATTTTTGCTGTGTTCTGCCTTATTTTATTAATATAAGCATATAACAAATAGAATGATATAAATATCTATTTAACATCAAAATTGTCAACATGATTGTGTTGTACGACCTGCTGTACACAATATAATACATGCCTTCTATCATTTAACGAAGAGTTTATACTTTTTTAGCTTGATGCTGTGTGTGTGTGTGTGTGTGTGTGTGTATACACACATGTAGATATATAGATGGATGGATGGATGGATGGATGGATGGATGGATGGATGGATGGATAGATAGATAGATAGATAGATAGATAGATAGATAGATAGATAGATAGATAGATAGATAGATAGATAGATAGATAGATAGATAGATAGATAGATAGATAGATAGATAGAATATGCGTATAAGCTTCATATTCTCTTTATCATATGAGCCATAAAAGCCTGAGGTATCAAATTTGATAATCTCAACAAAAAACACTTATGCAAACTTTTTTTAATATATATTTCATTTAAAGTTTCAATGTTCCATTTCAAATAATTCAATTTTTCTCATTATTATTTCATATTCCAAGCTTTACATGGTTAAGATTTCCCAGTGTTGAAAAACTGCACAGGAATCAGTGATACAGGGAATCTTCTACCTTATACTATTTTTTTATTATTATTGATTAATCAGAATATCTATTTACACAACTGTAATGAAATCTTAATATCACTTGTAATGTCACATGTATAATTAAGTTTAAACACAAATACAACCAATAATCGATGGTCAGTCTGTGTCTGACAGGCAACATGAGTTTCCATTATACATTCCAGTCATGTGCTGATTTAAACAACAGCAAGAATAGTGCTCTGCTTGACCACTGTTTCCATGGGAACAGCTCTCCATGTGATGGCTGATCGATGGGCGTAGTTATTTGAGGCCTGATTCACCTCATAACATCAGCTTAACTCTCTTTTATGTCACTTTCCACTGGCAGACAATGGCATTACAGTGAAGATGGCAGACATAAGCTCATTATGAGGTGAACGCCGCCGACCCCGAGCACCAACTCATGAGGATTTGGATCGAGGACTTCTTGTCCTGCTGATCTGAGGTATCGGACAACGGCGGCGCAGGGAGTCGAACGGAGGTGGACTAAAACGAAAAGTGCAAAATGAGGGATGAGGCAACAGATGATAACGTTGATGCAACCGAGATCAAACATTCATCTGAAGGTTTTAGTGGATTTGTTGGAATTTGGTAGCGAGCTGATAGCTGAAGGCTGGAAAAAAGAAATGAAGTTTTATTGCGTAATTTGCATTTAGAACCAAATTTGCTCAATATTCTTAGTAAAGGTAAAATATATAAAAATAAACAGAGTATGGAAATAGCTAAAATAAACTTCTGCAAATAAATAATGGGCACAAGTGAACCTTTCCAAATTACAAGTTACACTTCAAGTAAGAAGAACAGAAACACTCTGGCAATGATGTAACTAAAATTAAATGTGCGTGTATATTGCCAGAGTGTTTCTGTTCTTCTTACTTGAAGTGTAACTTAAGATAAAATATGGGGGGAGGGGGGGTTCTTAATTATAAAATGTGTCTTTAAAAGCAAATTATCATAGAATTATTTCAAAAAGAATCATGTGACACTAAAGACTGGAGAATTTATCCTGAAAATTCAGTTCTGCATCACAGGAAAAACAAAACTAATACGTTTAAAGCTGCAGTAGGTAACTTTTGTAAAAATATATTTTTTACATATTTATTAAACCTGTCATTATGTCCTGACAGTAGAATATGAGACAGATCATCTGTGAAAAAATCAAGCTCCTCTGGCTCCTCCCAGTGGTCCTATTGCCATTTGCAGAAATCCATCGCTCCCGTTAAGAAACAACCAATCAGAGCTGCGGTCCGTAACTTTGTTTGTGTTCAAAATGTAGAAAGATTTATATAATAAGCGAGTGCACCATGAATCCATTTTCCAAAACGTGTTTTTAGCTTGTCCTGAATCACTAGGGTGCACCTATAATAAGTGTTTATATTCGGACTATTTTAGATTGCTTCGGGGGTACCGCGGCGGAGTAACCCAGTACCTTTGTGATTCTTCATAGACATAAACAGAGAGAAGTAGTTCTGGCTACGACGTTCTTCCGCAAGACGCAAGCAGTTCTGTTTATTAACCGCTAGAGCGTCAAAAGTTACCTACCGCAGATTTAAATATGAAACTCATATATATATATATATATATAAAACAGGCCTAATATTTTACAATATTCCAGTTTTTTATTTTTTTTTTATTTTTTACTGTATTTCTTATCAAATAGACAGCATTGGTGATCAGAAGACTTCTTTAATTATTCCAATATATATATATATATATATATATATATATATATATATATATATATATATATATATATATATATATATATATATATATATATTATTATTATTATTATTATTATTATTATTACTATTTTATTTTTTATTGCAGGGAGGTAGAGAATGCTGGTTATTCGTTCATTAAAGCAGCTCCCGCTCGTCTCCCAGCGATGCGCAGTTGTCAGTCAGTCATTATTAGGGTCAGTGTAACCATGGCAATAATTCTGGGACGCGGGAATGATCTCCGACCCTCATATTTCCGCTTCCTCCTTCCTCACCGATCCTCTCTCGTCCTTCTGCCGCCGCCGGATTGTTCTTTCACTGACCGCGTTTCCTGCCTTGCTCATTTATCCAGAAAATGTGGCTGATTGTCTCACTCTCCCCACTGACACTGATTACATGCACAAACAATGTGTTTACCGAATTCTCCCCGTAACGAGGCGCAGCTAAGTACAATATTGTCGGTCTAATGAGCTCGTAAACGCAATATGCTGGCATTCTGTGACAATCAGCAGGCTGGCCTCTAATTGATGAATAGACCTGTAATTTTACAACGAGGCGGGAAGAACTTTCAGATGAGTACAAAGGAGGAAATTAACCAATGGAGATTGTTCAGACACGCAAACAGTCACCCAAAAGCCTGAATATATGAAATAAACGCCTCTGTATTTGGACTCCGCCATTAATTGTGCTGGATTGTGGTGATTTGGTGTGAGAGGGGTAATTAGACGACGCACCGTTAATGACAGAGGGAGATGTAACCCCATCGCGCCGATCAACACAAGTCAATGCCTAATATAAACAAGTTAAAGGAAGAGAAGCTCACCTACAAATGAAAATTAGCTCAGAATGTACTCATCCTTGGGACACCCAAAATGTAGATGAGTTTGTTTCTCCATCGGAACAGATTTGGAGAAATGCAGGCTGGCTATCATTAGGCTACACCAATTTCTTTTCAGTGGATCATTTGCAGTGAATGGGTGCCGTCAGAATGTGGGCCCAAACAGCTGATCAAAACACCATAATTATCCATCAAGAGGTTTTAGCTTCCGGCTAAATATGAGTCCTCTATCCATAGTATTGCTTTCTCCAGTGAAAAAGTCATCTTGTGTGAATCAGAAGAGAAATATGCCCAGATCAAACACTATTTACAAAACAGCTCTAAACAAATGTGGAAGCAGACTTTGATGTGAGAACAAAACAGATGATGAACTTTTTTAACTAGAGGAAGTGTTTGATTGTGGATTCATATTTTGGACCGCAGAAATTGTTTAAGTTAAAATGCCCCGGTATGTTTCTTATAAACATAGTCTTTTGCTTCAAGATCTTAATTGATAGACTGGAGGCGGAGGTGTTTACTTGTGGATTATTGTGATGTTTTTATCAGCTGGACTAATTCTGACGGCACCCATTCACTGGGGAAGTTCCACTGGTGAGCAAGTGATGAAATGCTTCATTTCTCCAAAACTGAATAAGAAATAAAGAAACAAATCTACATCTTGGAAGGTCTGGGGGCGAAGTTTTTTTGGGGGGGGTAATCTATTCGTTGATAAATATAAACATTGTAAGTGTTTAGACATTATAATAAGCCATCTTTACTGCTTATATTCTCTTGCATGAATGCTTAAACAGCTTATCATTCATATTTACATGAATTTATAGGTTATAGGTCATGAGTTATGTTCAGTGATGGGGGTAATGCATTACAAGTAATGCGAGTTACGTAAATAGATTCCTTTTTTTTTTTTCAATTAACTAGTAAAGTAAGGCATTACTTTTTAATTGAAAAGAAAATTGGAAGTACAGAAGTGTTGTGTGCGCTGTGTGAACATGATGTTATTGTAGACTTAATGTGAATGTGCATTAATTCACCCCCCCCCCCAAAAAAAAATCATCAAAATGAGTTAAAACTGTGAAATACCGACCCAGAAAATGACGCAAACCTACAATAATTAAATACGTCAAATAACACAAATGTATCTAATCCCATTTTATTAACTAATGTCTTTGTTGCTGGCCTTTGATGATCCAGTTCAACCATTCTAATAAGAAAAAAAAATACTTTAGATAAACTAACAATTTTGCTTCATTGTTTATTTATTGCTGAAGAGTGTTGGACCGTTTATTCATTACACTTTTTCATGTGACTGGGCTTTTATATTTGCTATAAATAGAACTTCTTATATTAAAAACAATCAAACTCTGCACATATTTAAAAGGTAACATGAAAATAAAGCAAAAGTAACTTTTCCATGAAAAGTAACTAAAGTAATTAGTTACTTTTTTACAGAGTAACGCAATATTGTAGTGCATTACTTTTAAATGTAATTTCCCCAACACTGGTAATGTTCTGGCCGAGCAAAAGCTATTTCTATTGTGCAGACACATGAGCAGAAAGAGGAAATCTGAGAGGTCATGTGTTAATGTTTCGAGTTTCTTCTGTCAGAAACCAATGAATTTCAAAATTATACACATTATCACTTTGGCAGCTTAGTTTCAATAGATGGTCTGATGGTATCACTAGGGAGGAAGTTTTGAGAAAGTTACAGTATGTTTTCATAGTACAATGAAGTCTTTTATCTCAAAAAGATCAAGGAAAATTTGATTCCTTGTGATATGACCAATGCAGCACACTTCTGATGATTCTCCCACGCAGAGGGAGAAAAAAATCCAGTCAGAAGGAGGAGCTAAATGAATCATCAGCACTTCAACTAGGTCTGTCACAGTATTCACTGATTCTTATTTCTCCAGTATGGAACTGACATCTTGAGAAAATCTTATGAAATATGCGGTGAACCGTACAAAGATTTCAAATGCATAGCAGTATAGAAGCCCATAGAGGCTATTCATTATTATTTTTCTGTATCTGTGATGTCTATAAAATCCTTGATTTATTTATTTATTTTTCAAAAGAAAAGAAAAATTACAATACTGTTGAGTTTAACATTATTATTTTACTATTATTACTGTACTTTTACTACATTATACCATTATTCACACCCTTATTTTTTATTATATTTACATATAAAATGTATTTTAAATTTAGATTTTATCTATCTATCTATCTATCTATCTATCTATCTACAAAAAGATTATATTTATAATATTAAATAATTTAATATAGCGTTAGTTTATTTTTTTAATAACACAAAAGCTCTAATCAAAATGTAAATGTTTATTTATATTACTAATTATTATTATTATTAGTATTATTATTATTATTATTATTATTATTATTATTATTATTATTATTATTATTATACAAAATTACCTAATTTAAAATTGTTTTATATAATAAAATAATAAGTTATACTAAATGATTTTATGTTTTTTATTATTATTATTTGTGTTATTTAAGTATTATTAGTATACTATTATAGCATTTTTTAAAGTTAAAATAAATTAAAGTGAAACATTTTGTCTTGGCAAATAGCAGAAACCAAATTTTTATATATATATATATATATATATATATATATATATATATATATATATATATATATATATATATATATATATATATATATATTTTTTTTTTTTTTTTTTTTTTTTTTTTAGTTTTAGTTGTAACTATAATAACCATGGTATGCCTGAATGTTCTGCCCCATAGAAATAGGTTTTGTTCAGCAAGAAATAAATCACTGGAAACATTAAATATGAATCTTTTAAATTCATGTAAATGTAAGCGGCAAGCTGTTTTAGGATTCATGCAAGAGAATATTCAGAGCCATGCACGTGCACGCCTGACCCTGCACATAAATAATGTCACAGATCCTGCATGTCTCATTCTGGAGGGCAGAATAGTGCTGATCGACTGTTCGCAACTCTGCCTTCTCCATCTCAGTCCATGCTCTCAGAAAACCCCTGATCCACTGACCCGTGAAAGGCGCATCCAGAAGTCAACAGCCCCTTAAACTAATGAGAGAGGAAATAGACACTGAATGCAAAAAAAAACCCACTCCTTCATCCACTCATCAGTCTCTCTTGCCGTCTCACACTCGATCCACTTCTAACGTCCTGGCTGCCTGCCCCTGCTGAAAAATACCCACCGGCGATCCGTCTGCCGTGCCCACTCTCTGCAGCTGCCGCCCAGTGCCAGTCCCTTGCTCTTTCTCTCTCCTGCACTCGGCTCGGGGCTTCCTCCCATTCACAACATCAAAGAAACCCAACGCCTGGGTTATGGACTCATCATACACATAGTTTGCTTTAATTTATTAGTCTTAAAGGTAAATTTACTTGAAAGAATATCCCGGGTTCAGTACAACTTAAACTCGAAAAGAGAAAATACAGGTGCTGGTAATATAATTAGAATATCATCAAAAAGTTGATTTATTTGACTAATTCCATTCAGAAAGTGAAACATGGATATTATATGCATTCATTACCCAGACTGATATATTTCAAATGTTTATTTCTTTTAATTTTGATGATTATAACTGACAACTAAGGGAAATCCCAAATTCAGTATCTCAGAAAATTAGAATATTGTGAAAAGGTTCAATATTGAAGACACCTGGTGTCAAACTCTAATCAGCTAATTAACTCAAAACACCTGTAAAAAGCCTTTAAATGGTCTCTCAGTCTAGTTCTGTAGGCTACACAATCATGGGGAAGACTGCTAAATTGACAGTTGTCCAAAAGATTACCATTGACACCTTGCACAAGGAGGGCAAGACACAAAAGGTCATTGCAAAAGAGGCTGTCTTTTCACAGAGCTCTGTGTCCAAGCACATTAATAGAGAAGCTAAGGGCAGGAAAAGATGTGGTAGAAAATGTATACAAGCAATATGGATAACCGCACCCTGGAGAGGATTGTGAAACAAAACCCATTCAAAAATGTGGGGGAGATTCAGAGTGGACTGCAGCTGGAGTCAGTGCTTCAAGAACCACTACACACAGACCTACAGTATGCAAGACATGGGTTTCAGCTGTCGCATTCCTTGTGTCAAGCCACTCTTGAACAACAGACAGCATCAGAAGCATCTCGCTTCAAAAAGGACTGAACTGCTGCTGAGTGGTCCAAAGTTATGTTCTCTGATGAAAGTTAATTTTGCATTTCCTTTGGAAATCAGGCTCCCAAAGTGTGGAGGAAAAGAGGAGAGGCACACAATCCACGTTGCTTGAGGTCCAGTGTAAAGTTTCCACAGTCAGTGATGGTTTGGGGTGCCATGTCATCTGCTGGTGTTGCTCCACTGTATTTTCTGAGGTCCAAGGTCAACGCAGCCGTGTACCAGGAAGTTTTAGAGCACTTAATGCTTCCTGCTGCTGACCAACTATATGGATATGCAGATTTAATTTTCCAAAAAGACTTGGCACCTGCACACAGTGCCAAAGCTACCAGTACCTGGTTAAAGAACTGTGGTATCCCTGTTCCTAATTGACCAGCAAACTCACCTAAACCTTAACCCCATAGAAAATCTATGGGGTATTGTGAAGAGGAAGATGCAATATGCCAGACCCAACAATGCAGAAGAGCTGAAGGCCACTATCAGAGCAACCTGAGCTCTCATAACACCTGAGCAGAGCCACAGACTGATCGACTCTATGCCATGCCGCATTGCTGCAGTAATTCAGGCAAAAGGAGCCCCAACTAAGTATTGACTGCTGTACATGCTCATACTTTTCATGTTCATACTTTTCAGTTGACCAAGATTTCTAAAAATCCTTTCTTTGTATTGGTCTTAAGTAATATTCAAATTTTATGAGATACTTGAATTTGGGATATTCCTTAGTTGTCTGTTATAATCATCAGAATTAAATGAAATAAACATTGGAAATTTATCAGTCTTTGTGTAATGAATGAATATAATAAACAAGTTTCACCTTTTGAATGGAAATAGTGAAATAAATAAAACATTTCATGATATTCTAATTATATGACCAGCACCTGTATGTGATTATAAATTATAATTAAAAATGAATTAGCACTTGTCTCTACTTACTTTGAATTTACTGTGAATATGATTTAAACAATGTAACTGCTCATAATAAAAGAATGTGTGGTACATTTTTTTTCCATGTAAGCATAAATGAATAAACCCTTTGTGAGGTTTATTCCTAAAACCAGAAAAAAAGCCAAATGTGGTAAGATAAAGGGATAGATCGCACAAATTTTAATGTTCTGCCATCATTTATTCACCCACTCATTTATTTTATTTTTTATTTTTTTGTATCTCAATCATGTTTGACAGACTGATTTCTAAACATTAACATTCTCATATATTATGCACATCATGTTGAATTTAGTGGTAAAAAACACACATTGACCTTTTCGGTGTAAAGTTATATCCAATTTTGTTGCAATGACAACATAAAGCTTAAACCAGCTGTTAAAATTATTTTAAAAACTTTACAGCTCAAACAATAGAATGTGTAACAGAAGCATTAATATAAGTGCTTTTAAAATGATAATTTTCAAATTTCTGCCTTTACAAGCAAATACATATTATTTTATATAATTAAATATAATATATATATATATTATAACTATAGATATATTGATATCTTATATAACAGAATATAAAAATAGAAATATATACAATCACAGTTATATAAGCAATTTATAGCAAATCTCATCTGGTACTAATGCTACTATATTATCGTTCAGCTCTTTATTATAAAGATGGATATCAGTATGTCCCATTTTATATAAACGTCATAGCAAATTTCAAATACTTCATTGCTTGTACCAATGTAAAGTCAAAATGATATTATCACCCGGCTCCAATGCAACTCTAAGGTATGAAGATATTAAAATTTTATAAACATTAACATCATGATTTCCAGTATAGCTGCTTTGAAACTATGTTCAATTCTTGACTCGACTAAAGTCAGAAAAGGAACTGAGGCCGACTGAGGAAACTGTGCTTTTGCACTGATCTAGGACCAGCTTCCCCACTTCCAGTATGACCTAGAACCACTGCAGGAGATGCAGCAGAACCTGTCTGAGATCAGAAGGGTTTGCAGATGTAGAGGTCTGCAGGTGGGTGTGTGCTGTCAGCAGTGAGTAAGTGAAGAGCAGGCAGGAGGAGGTCCACTCACGGTTTGTTATGCACAATGAGTCTTGCTTTTATCTAAAGCTTGGATTTATCTCTTGCACACATGGTGATTAGCTCTCAGAGGGCAATAAAGAACATCACTCCCCCTGCAACACACACACACACATGCAAAGTCTTCTTTCGCCTTGATGAATAGTGCACATGGGGAAAAAAATATCTCACATGCACAAAAGCGAACAGCCATGTAGAGCACCCTTCTGTGTCTCAAGGTTGCCAGATTTGGTTTAAATGAATCTTCCTCTGACTAATCGAGCATGTGCTCGATTAACATAATTTTCAGCATTCACAAGGCGAGCGGGATTTTGTGTCAACATGGCAAACTTGAAATAACAGCGAAACATGATAATGCATGCAACAATAAATGTCATGATGCAATATTTAGCTGCACACCTGACCTCAATCTAAAATACTTCTTGCATGCCAGGGGAAAACAGACACATTGTGTGTGTGTGTGTGTGTTAACATTAAATGTTCAAATACTATTTCCCATTTAATCATTAAAAATAATAGCTTTTGTCAATGTGATTTTTTTTTGTAATATTTAATAATATAAAGTTATGGTCAATATTAGTGCTTTGCATTGTGGATGTAGTATTATGTTGTGTACTTGTATATAGGGTATTGTGGCCTTTACTAAATACTTCAAAAGACAATGAGATTAATGTTAGCATGCTATTCTGAACATAGCAATTTATTCCAGTCTAAAGATTTTTCATAAACTCAATACTGATAAAGCCCCAGAGATTCATGAGAGTCCATATAAAAACATGGAGAATTCATATCCATGCCATCAATTTCAAAAATAAGCTCATAAAAATCCAACAAAGTGCCACTTGATGATGGACAGAGTCATTAAATGCGACCCTCATTCTCACTGTCGCTCGACAGCCTTAACAGAGGAATATGATGACAGCAAAGCATTCTGGGAAAGAGATGTCCTCCTCCACTGTTCTTAGGGAAACAATACCTTCTGCACCTTGTACAGTGTGTCCTCAGTCCTTCCCCGTCCACTCTTCTTATAAAGAATCTATTTCTGCTACATTTTTGTCTTTATTTCCTGCAAAATAATAAAATAAAACTAAAAACAAAACAAATTTGCTTGAGAGGCAACATTATGTTAAAATGTAACGTTTATGCTTAAAACAACGATAATTTTCAGCGCAATGACCTTCAACTATTCCTAAAGGGGGAGAGTATTAAATATACCACTATTAAAAGCAGCCCAGAGAACCTCGTTTATAAAATCCAAATAGTTCCACTTTTCCTGGCCACTTTTTCCAGAATAGCTACCCAACAGATCCCATTATAGCCAGTGTGATTTAGCCCGGGATGATCTAACTTCTATCCTCCACTCTGTAAACATGAAAATGCGTGGTTTGCTCCTTTGGGAGAGCCAAAGGTAAGTGTAATAGTGCAGATTTTAAACAGAACTCTAAACAGCACACGCATAAATCAATCACGCTGAGTTATTGTGCTGTCCGCCGTGTTGGTTAAAGATCCCTGCTCTCATCCTTCACCTGAGCTTTTCCTGCGTCCTACAAAACTCGACAAATAAATCAGGAACGCCGCTACCATTTGTGGGAAAGGATTTGCTTATGAAACCATAGGAATGAGATCATGACCCCCGGCGAAAGACAAGGACGCTGTGAATTATGCGCTATGATGTCTGCATATTGTTGCATACTTACTTGAGCCAATTCTAATGTTATCAGCTGGCGTGAGTATTCGTTTTCCTTTTCCACTTGCATGAATGGCATCTTTTGCAGGGCATTTCCTACATGTGTTTCTTTGTCTGAGAAAAAAAAGAAAGTCGGCATGAAGTCAATCAGTTGAGATTTGGCTGTCTTTGCCAAGATAGATATAAAAAGAGCAATGAAAAAAAAAAACAGTAAGAGAAAGAAGAAAAAACATTGTGCCCGCTGATAACATTGTTTATTTGCACGCACTGCGCTGTCTTTGTTTAAGCATTAGCTTCACATAATTATGCAAGAGTTAACTAATTTAAACATGGCCATCTATCTATCTATCTATCTATCTATCTATCTATCTATCTATCTATCTATCTATCTATCTATCTATCTATCTATCTATCTATCTATCTATCTATCTATCCATCTGTCTGTCTGTCTGTCTATCTGTCTGTCTGTCTGTGTGTGTGTGTAGAATGTAGGCATTGAAATGTGTATAATTAGGATTTTTTTCTAGTTATGTCAATAGTCGAGTTAGAGATAGATATTGTATTTTCTAGAAAAAGTTTATGCAATAATTATGGTTGAAAAACATATAAATGGTAATTTATACCTTAAAAAGTTATTTTTTCACAGTTTTATTTTCTATTACATTTTTATTTATTGCAATTTGTTTTTTGGGGGGGGGGGGGGTCTTTTGGGAATAAAAAAAGTTATTAAAATTTCTAAACTGTTCAGTATTTTGAACGTGCTTAGTTGGAAATTGGTTAAAATCATAAGTTAAGTTTTAAGTATAAGTTTTTTTTTTTTCATTTTCGTATATTACATTTTTCTACACGTGCTCTGATAGAAATTGGTAAAAAAATATATATGTATATAAATATATATATATATATATATATATATATATATATATATATATATATATATATATATATATATAATTTGTCTGGAAAAGTAATTGAAATCAATAAAATATTTCATTTTTTTTTAAGTAATAACAATTTTTATAGTTTGCGAATAAGGATTTTTTTTTATTTTTTGGTGCAAGATCGATTGATTGATTGATGCATGTATGTATTTTTTTTTTTTTTTTTTTTTGGTGATCAAAATTCCTATCCAATAATTATAATTGGCAAAACGGGAAATTAATATTTTATTATATAAATATAATATTTTGTTAATTTCCCATCTTCATATATATATATATATATATATATATATATATATATATATATATATATATATATATATATATATATATATGAAAAACCCTATTAAAACCCTATTCATTGCCATTGAAGTGAAATTACTGAACCTACACATAGGAGCCTGATAAAAATACAAATTTTAGAAGAAAATTTCCAGCGGCACTTAAATTATTATTATTTTTTTTTTCTTGCACAGCTGGTAATTGTTAAAAAATCTAATCCAATAATTTTAATCAACTGGAAAAGTAATACAAATCTCCAAACATCACTGGAGAAATTCCTATTTTAATTTAAAATTAAAAATAATTGTTTTCTAAATATGCTCAGCAAGAAATTCTTAAAGATCCTTAACCCGGTATTGACAAACAACAGGAAATCTCACTGAAACGCACTGGTCAAAAACAGCCGGAACTCTGAATATTAAACCAGGTTGAGGGGTATTTCATCTGGGGCATTGCGACAGCAGCCGGCTGAAGTCTCTCGCTCCGTCTCCAGCTTTCCCCATCCAGGATGCTTCCTGAGAAGACTCGATAATGCGCAGAAACCCCTCAGCCACCAGCATCTACATTCCCCCTGCTCTCCTCTCCTGCTCTCTCAGTCAAACAGAAAGATAGGTACATCAAAGCCAAACATTAGTGCACACGGCCCGCATGTGTGTGCGCAAGAGTCCATACTGTGATTGTATGGTTTGGTTTGCTAAGAGATAGAAAGTAAAGGCATGATTAAGTAGAAAGAAAGAAGAAAGGAAAGTAGAGTGAGAGAGAGTGCGGGAGAGAGGACGAGCAGGGTACCATTAAACCCTAGTGCGGTAAGCAACCTTCTTCCTTTGAAAGCTTTGGTCGCATAAAGGCTGTAGCTCCGAGCAAGCCTCTTTATATGTTCCCTACCCACCGCATACACTCTACGCTGCATTGAGATGAAATATGAAAAGAGGAAATGCTTCCCTAAGACTTCCTGACAAGACGCCCAAAATCCTTCCCCAGCTAAGGCACGCTTGGCCAAACAGCCTTATCTGCCAGTCTGGAGCCTCAGCATAAGTTCCTTGGTATTTTTTCTGTATTTTCAAATATCATTTGCCTTGAAGGTTCTTCTTCTTTTTTTTTTTTTTTTTTTTTGTCAGGAAGGAACTTAATGTAAAGTATATTTATAAAGCAGAACGTCCTAATAGTCTTAACTTATTTTTGAGGTCAAGGCAAATGTATCGGGGAAAGAAATTCAGCGCAGTTAAAATTTGGTGCATTTTTAGGGTAGTGTTGGGGGAAAGTTTCTTCTAAATATAGAGCATTACAATATTGCGTTACTCCCTAAAATGTATCTAATCGAATAACTTAGTTTCTTTTTATGGAAAGTAATACATTATGTTCATTTTGCGTTCGTTTTTTCTCATGTGGTCAGGGCTTGCTTGTTTGTTTTAATATAAAAAGTCCTATTTTTGGTAAATGTAAAAACCCTTTCAAACCAAACGGGAATTAATAAACAAACAAATATGATGTTTATCTAGAGTGAATTTTGTTCATACGTATGGTTGAATTGGATCATCAAAGGTCAGCAACATAGAAACTGGTTAATAAAATGGTATTTAAATTTGTTTAATGTTATTAAATGGCTTTTATTATATTATTTAACATTCAATTATTACAGATTTGCATAATATTTTGAGTTTTTGCACTGCTTTTATTCATTTTGAGGATTTGTCAGTTAATAATGGGAAAACAAAGTAACTGGAATTACTTATTTTAAAAAGTAACATTTTTTCTTGGAAATTAAATACAAATATGTTATTTAACTAGTAACTTGAAAAAGTAATCCGATTATGTAACTCATGTTACTTGTAACGCGTTACCCCCACACTGGGATAGGGTTGTTTAGATCCCCCTTCAGATTTTGTTTAGATCCCCGTTCAGATGATCTAAAGATGTTTTGATCAAAAGTAATCATTCTATACAGCATCAATGTCAACATTTTGCACAGAGCATTTGAACGAAAACTTGGAGAAATCGAATCATCTCAATGGGAATCCACACAAATGTGAATTTCATATGAGTGTGAAAGATTTCCCCTTTTTTGTCGAAAAATATTTGCCGAAATTTCACTTAAGTGTGACTGCACATTTAGTTAACTAGTCCATAGATAACCCAACCTGGAGTGTAGAATGATAATAATGATGTAAACTCCTGCAATGTTTGTCTTGTTGTTAGGTTGAAGGATTGCTGGACTATTTTTCTTAGCAGTAGCTTTAAGCTAACCTACAAACGTAATAAAACAACTTCAACTCAAAATCAATATTTAATGTCCATGTATTTATTTATTTGGCAAGCAGCTATGTAATGAGCAGGTTAATGAGCAGCCAGACGGTCATTAATGCAAAATAAACTCCTTAAGGGATGGCTATACATTATCCCTTACATTTTGCATTTGTCATGTAAGATTTTACAAATGTTTACCCCCCCAAAAAACAAAAAACAAACATCATTTTAGCCTTAATGCTAAAAAGAAAGTTTATGAATGAGCATTAAGTGGACTCTACATGTGTTTCCAAATGCCACAGAAGTCTCTCAGCAGATGCTATTAATGCTAACAGCATTAGCATGTCTGAGAGACTTTGATTTGGAGGTCTCTTTCATTTGCTCTGCTTCCGGATCTAGAGGCCAGATCCAGCCGGGGATCAGGCGGCTCACTGAGGATAAGACTCTAGCCTGGGCTTTTGGATCGTTAGCCAATTAAACTAATCATGCCTATTCTCAAGATTCTGGCGAGAAGGAGCAGCATTGATTTCCTCTGGTTTGATGTGCACTTCCTCTTCACCCTTCTCATTTACTAACCATCTAGAAGAGACCAGAACAAGCATCTGGCTAACCGATCAAAGTGAACAGGAGAATGACATGGTCACAACCTCATGTCTGCTAGGCATCTAACTCCTTACAGATCAGACTAAGCCCATCTACACAATACTGAGAGAACATCCATCAAGGAGAAAGCCAGCAAATCCATATTTCACAAGGATGGGTCAGGGTTGCATATAACAGTTTATTTTGGTTGTTTATTTTATATGGCACACAGGGAGACACTGGATACTGGAGAGCATGGCATTGGATTTTTATGACTATGCACCTGGTCATTAGTCTCCACTCCACAGCATTCAATGGCAAACTTAATTAGCAAAGTTAACAAAGTTACATCTGTTCATTCTGACTCAACTGGTACAGAAGAGTTTAATATATATAACATAAGTGTTAATCTGTTTAAGTCAGGCCTGTGCAAAGGTGCATTCACATTGGCGACATTTCAGTGAAAACATAACATAACACATTGTAGGTGCTGGCAGCTGGCATAGTATCTTCAGTAAATTTTCAAGGTAGCCCAAAGATCAGTTTATCATCCGTTCGGGAATTAATAGGCCCTTTCAGCCGAAAATCAAATCATGTCGTCATCATTTCTACAAAATGTAAAAAAAAAAAAATAATAATAAATAAATAAATAAATAGCTACAAAATGCCATTCCTTTGTAAAATAAAGAGAACAACAGAAAATGCTGCTTTGGCCCGTTTCTGTCTCCTTGAGCATTATTCTAGTGCATGCCACAAACATGAACCACAGTGAATCCTTGTCTTAATTTAGATAATTTGACGTTAACTGCATCATATAAGTCACTTTGAAATAAATCACAGTAGGCCTATTTATCATGATAAAAAGCAACTTTACAGTCTGGAAATATGGTGGCTATATAGCTAAATATTTTGCGGACCCTGTATCACTTTAATAACCACTGGTCTACACGGAAGAAAGCCCTGTCTGGACTCTGCCATGGTATGATTATGAGTTTTTTTGATGAAAAAAAGATTAAATGCAGTTGCAATAAATGCATTAAGAATCCGTACAACTGGAGCAGTGGAGGACTATTATTCTGCTGCATGATACTGCTGAAGAACTGATGACAGTATTGTTTGATCTTGATCTTCGCATGACAAATCAGCAGAAAGGGGAGTTTAATTCCTGCCCACGAGTAGAAATCGAATATTTAAGCTGTTTATTCATCCCCTGAAGGAAAAAAATCATATTTAAGCTCAAATCTCTTTTTTCATTTTTTGGAAAAAAGACAAAGGCCGTTTTCTCATTTTTATACTTTCAATATTAAATAAAAAAAATGAATTAACGAATGATACAAGGATAACTACACAATAATAGCCTTTTACAGTGTAATCTTTTAATATTTGGGATGTTTGTGTGCTGCTGCGCATCCTTGTGATGTGTAAAAAGCAGAGTGTACGTGCATTGTGGACCTGCCAATATGTTCATATTACTAACATGTTCTTTAAATATTTAAATAACAAAAAAATAATAAAAAATATTGCACCATTGACTTTAGACCAGGTTTTAGTTGGTCAATGGCATAGTCTATTTCAGTTGCTTCAAAATAGCAACATGCCAACAATGCGCCTGAACTCACCTCGTTTTCAGACCAGCGAGCCTATGGGCCCACAAATGGGCAAAAATGTATTTGCTATTTAAATAATGTGGTGCAGTACGTGACAATTATAACTGTGTTGGGGTGAAACTAGCAAAAATCACTTGTGTTGCTCCTGGCACCACATTGCACCAGGTGTATGATAGGGTTTATAGTGTGAAATGTTGTTAGTGATGTCAAAACACCTCATTCTTAGTACAAAATGTTTTTAGCAACATAAGCATCCTCACACCTCCTCATTCGTAGCATGAAACAACTTGTTTGCAATATTAGCAAAACACCTCAACCACAGTACAAAGTGTTTTTAGCAATATTCGCATCACACTTCCCCATTCATATATGACATGTTAGCAATATTAGCAAAACACCTCATCCCCTGTACAAGGTGTATATTAGCACACTTACTCCTCCTCATTTGTATCATGAAATGTTGTTAGCAATCTTGACAAAACGCCTCATCTACAGTACAAACTGGTTTTAGCCACATTAGCAACCTTTAAAATGTGAAATGTTGCTAGCAATGTTAGTAAAACCTCAACCAGAGCATTATCATCAATGTTAGCATTCATGCTTTCTTATTAGTGGTGTAAAGTGTTAGTAGTAATATTAGAAAATGCTAACAAGGCTTTACACTTTGAATGATGAGGTTTGAGGATGCATTTGTGATAGATTTATGTTAATTAATTAAATCATGTTAAGAAATGTAAGACCAAAGCTGCACCAGTTGAGCAATGATCAACTTAGCTACATGCTAATGCAAACATCATTTTTTTGTTTTATTTCTTGGTATGTCCTTCTACAAACTCCAAATACATTATAGGGCATCGTTAAAATATGTAAATTGGGATTCAGCTGGTTTGGTTTAGTAAAAACAATATCATTATTACATGTATGCTTTGTTTTCTGCTCTCTCGGTTATGACCTAGCTTTCCTCAGTTGTCTGATTATGTCATTCAGTTCACCTGTTGTCTGTTAATCATATCATTAGTTCCCTTCGTTTGTTTCATGTTCATTTCTGTTAAGTTGGTTTATGTAGCTGTTCTCCTGGATTTATCTTATTAAAAGTATTTTGTTTTAATCTCCTTTTAAGTTTGTATCACGAATACAATATTTATATTTTCAATATAAAATAGCAAATACTTTTTCATTCTTCTCCATGATAGGTACATTAGCTGATCACCATCTCGGAAATTACATTTGCAAAATGATAATGTTTTCTGTCAAGGGCATTCACAAACGATGAATTCGGAATCATTTTAATTCAAACAGATGTGACAATTCGGTGGTTAAGGTGAAACTGCAGAGGTGTTTGATGGTGGTGTTTCTTAGTATGTGGCTCTCTCAGTGGTGTGACTGAGAAAGACCAGATTGCTGGCACTTTCCTCTGTCATTCTGGCACACAGTCTGCAGAAGTACAGGCTTCACTAACCACGGATACTGGCCAAGAGGGAGGGAGCGAAAGAAGAGCGAGTGAGCGAGAGAGCAAGAGTGAGAGAGGGAGAGATCGCTGGATTTCATGGCAGGGTGACAACACATCACAAAAGACTATGTTTTCTCTCCAGTCAGGTGAGAATTTTGACATCTCTGAACCGATTTCAGGAGTCTAAATACCTTGAGAAGTGATTGTTATTGATGCAGTTTGATACAAATCAATAAAATAAATCTAAATGATTGATGAGCTACAAAGTCATGATGTAACAACAGATTTTTTTCTTCCATATTGTGATGAATGTAAATCTGAGTGTAAATTACAATTCTTAAATTGAATTGATGAATAGATGAAATATAAAATGTATTTAGAAAACCAATTAAAAAATTTTTGCCAACTGAATGGACAAGAAAATCTATAATTTTGCAATGTTACAATAACAACTCGTGTTCTCAATGTCAACATGAAATGCAACTAAACTAAAATGTAAAATTTAAATAAATGTCCGATAAGAAAAGAGTAGGCCTGACCTGATTTTTTTATTTATTTTTTCATTCTCGAATGAGTAAGAGGGCTCGATGACATCATCTGTAAAGGAAAGTCATTTAAGTCACATTTGTTTTTCTTTCAAACATTTTTTCAGATAGTAAAACCACAATGTAAATTACAATTAGCAACCTGCAGAAAAAAAGCACACAAAAAAAAAACTAACAAACAAAAAACATCTTAAACCCTGATCAGGCTTATCTGTTGGCTGGTTTAAAGGGGTTTTGGACACTTCCAGATTAGATATCAGTTGATGACCATCTTAAAGCAGTTAAGATAACCAGGAACAGATATTAAGGAAGTGAATCAGATCTATTTCATTCTGACTGTAATAACCGACAGTAAAGCCTTCTCTTACCTGGTCAGACTGGTCTGTTGGCTCTTTTAGAGGAGAGATTTACACTTCCAAGCTTGACCAGTCTGAAAGACCATCTTAAGACCACTAAAGACCACCATAAACCGATATTAAAGGGGTCATATGATGTAATCTCAAGTTTTCCTTGCTCTTTGGAGTGTTACAAGCTCTTGGTGTATAAAGAAGATCTGTTGTGAAGTTGCAAAAACTAAAGTCTCAATTCCAAAGAGATATTCTTTATAAAAGTTAAGACTTGTCCACGCCCTCCTAAAACGGCTTATTCTAACACTCCCCACATGTCTACGTCATGATGTGGGAAGTTTTGCATAACGCTGCCCAAATGTTCCTGCAAAGAAAAGTGTAACTTTTATTCTAGCTGTTGTCGCCACCGCCATGTTGTGGAGAAGCCGTGTGCTTCATTGTGAAAGTGACACTACTTCATTTGGTCTTCCAAAAGAGGACACAACTAGAAATCAGTGGATAAGTACTGTTCCGAAACAGGTCAACCCAAATATATGTGCAACGCATTTTACGGAGGATGAGGACTGTTTCCTGTGAGTATAGCCTACAATGTGATGTTTTATTAACAAATTTCAAGAGTGGCATGTGCAGATAATTAACGCGGCCAATTCACTATCAAAAACCGCACCCTGCATCCAACCACGACGAGAGAGAACCACTATAAATAATAATAGCAGCCTTTCCTTCAGTCTCTCTAGCTTTTTAGCATCCCTCTACCACCCCGACTCTTCACCGTCGACCAATTTCGGGGCGGAGCGATCTGCATTCGGGCCAATGCCTAGCTTGGAGCTCTCTCCCTGGGCAACACGCCAAATATGTATGCTATTCTTCTCGCTTTCTTATCTGCAAGGCAAACTCGTGAAACCGGTGTCTGTTTCTATAAAGTGGGGCTGTTCTATATTTGCAAGGACAGTCTGACGCGTCTTACTTACAGTCTGTAAGTATGTTTACATATGTAAAGGATTGGCCACTGATGATTCAAACGTGAGTTTTGAGCAGTGTAGAGTAGAGCTTGTTGTTTGTCTTTTCTCCTATCACAAATGCAGATGTGGTATTATGTTTAAGCAGCGTAATTCACAACACAACACATAAGACATATAAGGTCATTATAATCAATATATATGTCCCCACTGTATGCAACAAATGCCTCATTTGTAATGGGCTTAATTGGATTTGTCTTGTCGCACCGGGACACACGTCATCACAGTATTGTGAGGGGCGTAACATTTCCGTCACATGCTTGAGGCATTTATCCAATCACAATGCACTGGATAGCTGGCCAATCAGAGCATACCTCGCTTTTCAGACCAATGAGCTTTGTAAAAAAAAAAACTATGCATTACAGAAAGGCGGGGCATAGAGGAGAAACAATAAAGTACAGTATGTTGAAAACGTTTTTGAACCTTAAACACATTTCATTACACCAAATACACAAATAATGTTCTTTTTAGCAACATCATACAGTATGACCCCTTTAATGAAATGAATCAGATATATTTCATACTGATTGCAATAACGGCAGTGAAACCACAATGCAAAATACTCAAAACTATACTAACCTGCATTAAACAAAATATCTTAAACCATTCTATGCTGGTTTACTGGTCTTTGTTGGTCTCCCATCCTGGTTAGGCAGTTGAAGATGAGCTTGACCAGACTAGAACCAGTGAAATATCATCAAACCAGCTTCGGCTGGTTTAAGCAAATTTTCAACAGACTACTCAAGTCATTTGACTTTCATCCAGCTTTACCCTAACATATTCCACCACATTTATTTTTAATTCTCAGGCTCAGTTTTTTGAACATGTAAAAAAGATAATTTGCCCAAAATCCATCCCGCCCTCACGAAAAACAGCGGTTGTGCAGTGCAAACAAGCGTAACAGACTTTTAAATTGCACTCGTGCTGTGATATTGTTCCTTCTTTGTTTCTCTCTTTGTGTAAAAACTGAAAGAGTCGCCAAAGTTACACGAATGAATTAAACACGATGCTCTGGTGCGCAGAGGAGGGAAAGACCGAGCTCCGAGCGCCTTCAACACTGAACTCAGAGATTCAGTGGAGACGTGGAGGCCATTGTGCTGGATGAGGCTTCAGTATGAATAATTTCACACAGGGCATCTGTTAAGAGGGCCACGTTTGGCTTTGACTGCCTCACAGTACTGTACGGGTGTGTGAGCTTGTGCATGTCTGTATGAGACCACACTGACCCCTGCTGGTTAAACAAACACTCAATCAGTGCGTTTGACGGACAGACCGCTATTATATTAACCTCCTCGGTCCATATTGTGATGTCTTGTTTATTATGAAAATGATTGACGGTTTGGCATGAATAAATGTCTGTGGGAGACATTTGCTGAGGAACATGGGATGTGTGGGAGTGTTTCAATGTGTGGGAGTGAGGGGAAAAAGGAGTGAGAAAGGAATGTGGCCATGATGAATTATAATTATGATGCCATTGAAACACCTCCACTGCATCCTAGATATTATGTGCTTTATGTGTTGAGGGACATATGCGACAGGAAATTAACTTGCCTCTGTTTGTGAAGTTAAACCGCCCACTGTAGTGATGTCATGTTTAAGCATTTTTAATATTCAAAAAATTTGAGTTCAAATATCTGATATTCAGAGTTTAATAGTACTTCTGTAGAAGATACACATTATGCAGCCAAAATTAACTCTGTTTCAAAACTGTGTCTTTTCTTTTTATTTATTTTATTTTATTTTTATTTTTATTTGTAATAGTGAAAATGACAACTAGAATCATGAGTTTATTTCTCACAGTCGCTATTCTTTCTGCTTTTTTATATACATCATAATTGAGGATTTATATCTTGAAATATTGACTTTATATGTATATTTCTCACAATTGTAACTACTTCTTCTTTGAAACTATTATTTTTAAGTGAAAATGGGTTTGTGATTGCCACTATATTTGCGATTATCCCAATTGCAACATTTGTTCTCATAATTGTGACTTAATCACAAAAATCAACTCTATACTTTAACTCAGAATTACTACATAATATCTCAAAAATAGTTTTTTTTTGTCTCAAATGTAATCACTTTTTTCATAAGGAACTACAAATGCAATTATATTTGTGACGTTATATAATTTTTCGCAACTAAGACTAATCCCAAAGATTTTTTTTTTTTTCTCACATTGATCTGACCAATCATAATGCCGAATCTGCCATCTTGTCCAACAAACAAATCAGACAGGAGAGTACGTTAACTTCGATGGACTTAAACTTGGAAAACTGGCAGTTTTTGGCAGTTGAATTAAAGGGGTGGTTGATTGCAATTTCACTTTTTTAACATTAGTTAGTGTGTAAAGTTGCTATTTGAACATAAACAATATCTGCAAAGTTACGAAGCTGAAAGTTTAATGCAAATGGAGTTATCTTTTTAAAAAATGCATTTTAAAATTCTGGCAGTTTAATGCCTACAAAAACAGGTGGTGGGGAATTCAACAAGTTACTTCCTGGGTTCATTACATCACAAACCCATATAAACCCCGCCCTCGGGAAAAGGCAGCAAAGGGTCTGCTTTAGAAAAGAAGACTAGAAAACTAGAGGTGCACATAAAAACCTATGCATATATAAATCGCAATTCTGTACTCTAATGTTTCTAATGGATTCACAAGTTTCAAAATCAATATATGTGTTTACCATGACAGTTTTTGCTACCATCGGAATTAATTCATTCTGATTGACGAATCCAAACATAGTGTTTACATGAACGCTAAATAAAGTGATCAGGTTGATATGCAAATTTATATGTCACAAGCTTCTGATCAGATTTACTGTTTTGACATGCGCACACTGCATGAATATACATAATTTGCTGCTGCTGTCACATATTGTTTTAAAAAGCACACATTATATTTATCTACTTTGGGTTCCAATTAGGCGACGACCAGCACATGAACTGTTGTGCAGTGCTGCTTACTTTCTATATATATATATATATATATATATATATATATATATATATATATATATATATATATATATATATATATATATATATATATATATATATATATTAAAAGTGCCCCTTCCCGCACCCAAAACTAGTCGTTTGTCGATGAGACCCGGATTCGAGCCCCCCTCGGAGCGAGTGTGAGGAGTGGCGGAGAGGACCCTGGACAAAGGGGTTACAATGGTGCCGTGACCCGAATGGGAGTGAGGTTTAGGGAGATTTATAGGGGTTTATGAGAAGCATTAAACATGGTCACCCGTGCTTTTGCCGTACTGTAAAGCTTTAATCGGGATAAAACCATACATTATAAGATAACATAAGCAGTAGCATTTACAAATAACAACATATCTAAAAGTATGAGACTGAATTTATGAGAATAAATGAAAAACATAGGCCTAACATTAAAAGCCGTGCTTACACAGGTTCAGCACGATCCTCTTCGATAATGTTTTCTGCCTCTCAATCGGGCTCAAACTGATAATCGATATTAACGATGCTGTTGTTTACAATACAACCGGAGTACATGCCACTGAGGTGAGGGGCGGGATCTTTAGAAGCACACTAGAGGCAGTTTAGCCAATCACAACATACTGGGCTAGCTAACCAATCAGCCCATCACCTATTTCTGAAGGAGAAGCATCATAAAAGCAGGAAATAATTAGCGTGTTTGTCAGAGACGGGAAAGAGCTGTGTGGAAAAAAGGTATATTATGTGAACAATAATGCTCTGTCTTGTCTTGTCAGCATTTTTCTTAGTTACTTCTTTGCTCCGAAGAGCAAATATATATTTTTATTGTATGAGGACATGATGTGTAGTGTGAGAGCGGCATGGTTTGTCGGACATAGTAAAAGTAGGTAAGGACAGCGGGGTTTTGTGACGTGTCAACTGTGACAAAATTTCACAGTTGACACGTCTTATTTAAAATATTGCTTTATTTATTTATTTATTTCGCATAAACATGATATTTCAATTTACCGTAATCGTGGTTTTATGAGACAATTTCTACAAATTTTATAACTCACAATTGCAATATCTCACAATTTACTTTATGACATACTTGTAACTTAAACAACTGCAATTTCTTGCTCATATTTAGTATTTTCTTTAAAGAGAATAAAAAAATGGATTATTGTGTGACTATATCTTGCTTTATCTCACAGTTACATGTTTTATCTTTTACTCTGAGGCATAATGAGAGCTTCCACACAATACCATACATCAGTTTTCCTACAGATCTTTATTTTATTTTTTATTTTTCCTGTTGTGCTTATATGTGGCTTAGAAACTGTGCTAGACAAATCTAACCATAACATAATGGTTCCATAATACAGTGAGGGGGCCCACGTGAGGGTCAGGGTGTGCCGTTTGCCAGCGGGTGTCATGAAATTAGCTTCATGTGTCAAAGCGAAGTGGTCAGCATGATACCTCCTCACACTTCATTGGATCTGAACTACACGGCTCACGTGACGGCAGTATACAGTGTCTGAAAAGCAACATACTGCGTCAACGTGCAAAAATGGAGGGAAGGATCTGATTGCAGTGTTTGTATCTGCTATCCTCCAGTCCTTTCACCTAATGGAAGACCAATTTTAAAGGCTGACTCTATTCATTTGAGAAAATATACTGTAGCCATTGAGTTGAGAGAGCAAGTGCTTGCACAGTCGTGCATAAAATGACTAAAATTGTTTTTGCTTTCATTTCAAATTGCATTCTGTAAATGGCCATATTCATCTGTTTGATTTTATTTTTTGCCCTTGATGTAACGTTAAAGGAAAAACATCTTATCTACCTGCAGAACTGTCAGAAAAACAAGTAGACAACCTGACGTTAAGTCTGTAGCAAGCTAACATTTTACAGTTTAACATGTTTACAGTGCCATGGCTGAAATAGATGCCTGTAGTCATATTACATCGGTGCACTGACTCCTACATTAATAACTCGTATCCATGCATTTACATTTGTAATCACAGCTGGTATTGTTAGATACATATTTACATTGTCATCACTGAAATCAAAGCAAACCAGGTTGCCACGTTGGCATCCAATCAGATGTTTGATGCAATCTGTTTCCCGCTGTTATTTGAAGTAACCTGCCATATAGCGTTTAGAGATTAGATCAGTGTCATACTGTGCCGCACTGAACTCAGCAGCAGGCGAATCAAGAAGAGAAATTTGCATTTAAAATACAATGCAGTTGATCTGAATAAATAATTATTATTTCAGACTACAGGATGTGCAGTTTGTGAGAGGACAAATTCCCATTTTAGGCTTGACTGGCTGAAGCATTTCAAAGAACTCAAACCAGCAGAGAATAAATTAACACATGCAGAGTGACTTTATGTACCGAGTCACTTTTTTTTCACGGACTATGGCAGTAGACTTTTTCTCTCCTTTCTGTCCATTATACTATGAACGTAGCATGTGCTCTTCAATTGTACACACAAAGACGCCGGCGCGCTGTTGCAATTGTTACCATTTCCATATTGATTTTCATATTAAAACACAATTGTATACAAAACGTTGTAGAAAACACGATGTGTGTTTAATTCACATCACCTTTAGTGACCACAGCTCATAAAGTAGGCTTATAGTAGCCAAAAAAGGTAGCCAGGTAGCCAAATATGACTTTTATTATAATTGGTTTATGTGATGATTGTTTTGTTATTTGGCGTTTCGGTGGGGGATATGGTCCCCGGACGAAGTTTTCGTCAGATGTAAAACCTTTCTCAAATTGGGTCTCAGAAGACTGGTGCTTTTTTTTTTCAAATTTCTTTCGGACCACTTGAACCATCAGACGACTTTCAAGAGTCTTTAATCTCTGATGTTACACAGCTATTTTTATTTTAAGGTCTTTGTTTTCCTCCAATTTTTTATTTTTTTCCCCACATCTCTGGGAACATTGTCTTCATCAAGTTTTTCCTCCTCTTGATTCGACTGCTCCCCCCCCCACTTGTGTCCACCGCTTTACCAAGCTCTTCAGGCTTGGTCACAAGTGGGGGATTTGCATTACTGTTATTCTTTTTTTTTTTTAGTTTTTACTATCACTTTTCTTTTTGACCGCATCAGTTCATCATGTAGGTCCGATGTACTGAGTTTATGAACGATCGCCAGATGACGATCCAGCCTTTTGCAGGGAATATCACACACAAGGTCCTCATTACTCTTGAATCTCCCAGAGCTGTATGAAAGCAGGAGTGTCAGTTCCTCCCCGTTTTTGACCTGGTGGCTCACTTTAAGGTGTTGACTTAAATTCTTATAATCTAAGTTGCAAAGGGGGCAACTTGACAACATCCTGTTTGTTTGCTGGTGAGTCGAGGGAGGGCTCGCAGCATCCATTCCTCAGATCCTTAAAGCTCCAAACAGCAAAATTAAGACAAATCCTCACGTATGACAAATATAGCTTTAAATCTAAAAATACACTTATCACTACTCTCACTTATGTTCCTCCTCCAATTCTTCTTCTTCTACTCCTGCTGCCAGGCCTCCTTGTTTTTCAGCTCCTCTTTTGAGCATATTTTTATCATTGCTTTTGAACTAAGGTCATCTGATTATGAGATACATCATACATAGTGTAATATAGACTAAATGATTATGTATTATTCATTTGTTTTAGTTTTGTATTCAGTATTTAATATTTTATAGTAATATTACAATTTAATAATTTAAAATAAATTGATTATATTTAGTTGTTATAATTATTTAGTTGTTTTTTTATTATCTTTTAAATGTTATTTCATATATATATATATATATATATATATATATATATATATATATATATATATATATATATATATATATATATATATACATACACACACACACACACAGGTTATGGTCATATAATTAGAATATCATCAAAAAGTTGATTTATTTCACTAATTCCATTCAAAAAGTGAAACTTGTATATTATATTGATTATATTATATATATTACACACAGACCGATATATTTCACATTTTTATTTATTTTAATTTTGATGATTATAACTGACAACTAAGGAAAAATCCCAAATTCAGTATCTCAGAAAATTAGAATATTGTGAAAAGGTTCAATATTGAAGACACCTGGTGCCATACTCTAATCAGATAATTAACTCAAAACACCTGCAAAGGCGTTTAAATGGTCTATCAGTCTAGTTCTGTAGTTGTACTTAAATGGTTCAGGTCATACTTATAAGGGAGAGGCTATTATGTGAGTCTAGGAGAGCATAAGTCTAAATGGACATCCATGACATGTGGAGTCCCACAAGGCTCAATTCTTGCACCGCTCTTGTTTAACCTGTATATGCTTCCACGGAGTCAAATAATGAGAAAGAACCAAATTGCCTATCACAGCTATGCCGATGATACCCAGATTTACCTAGCCTTATCTCCAAATGACTACAGCCCCATTGACTCCCTCTGCCAATGCATTGATGAAATTAATAGTTGGATGTGCCAGAATTTTCTTCAGTTAAACAAAGAAAAAACTGAAGTCATTGCATTTGGAAACAAAGATGAAGTTCTCAAGGTGAATGCATACCTTGACTCTAGGGGTCATACAACTAAAAAACAAGTCAGGAATCTTGGTGTGATTCTGGACACAGACCTTAGTTTCAATAGCCATGTCAAATCTGTAACTAAATCAGCATACTATCATTTAAAAAACATTGCAAGAATTAGATGTTTTGTTTCCAGCCAAGACTTGGAGAAACTAGTTCATGCCTTTATCACTAGCAGGGTGGACTATTGTAATGGGCTCCTCACCGGCCTTCCCAAAAAGACCATTAGACAGCTGCAGCTCATCCAGAACGCTGCTGCCAGGATTCTGACTAGAACCAAAAAATCTGAGCATATCACACCAGTCCTCAGGTCCTTACACTGGCTTCCAGTTACATTTAGGATTGATTTTAAAATACTTTTACTTGTATATAAGTCACTACATGACCTAGGACCGAAATATATTTCAGATATGCTCACTGAATATAAACCTAACAGAGCACTCAGGTCATTAGGATCGAGTCAGTTAGAAATACCAAGGGTTCACACAAAACAAGGGGAGTCCGCCTTTAGTTACTATGCCGCCCGCAGTTGGAATCAGCTTCCAGAAGAGATCAGATTTGCTAAAACAATAGTCACATTTAAATCTAGACTCAAAACCCATCTGTTTAGTTGTGCATTTATTGAATGAGCACTGTGCTATGTTCGAACTGATTGCACTATATTTTCATCTTCTAACTGTTTTTAAATTGATTTTAAGTAAACCTTTTAATAATTTTAAAAGTTTTAAAATTGCTTGTTTTATTTTTTGTTACCTTTCATGATTAATTTACTTTCTTTGATGTAAAGCACTTTGAATTACCATTGTGTATGAAATGTGCTATATAAATAAACTTGCCTTGCCTTGCCTTGCCTTGTAGGCTACACAATCATGGGGAAGACTGCTGAATTGACAGTTGTCCAAAAGACGACCATTGACACCTTGCACAAGGAGGGCAAGACACAAAAGGTAATTGCAAAAGAGGCTGTCTGTTCACAGAGCTCTGTGTCCGGCACATTAGTAGAGGGTGTAAGGGAAGGAAAAGATGTGGTAGAAAAAAAAGTGTATAAGCAATATGGATAGCTGCACCCTGGAGAGGATTGTGAAACAAAACCCATTCAAAAATGTGGGGGAGATTCACAAAGAGTGGACTGCAGCTGGAGTCAGTGCTTCAAGAACCACTACACACAGCTGTCGCATTCCTTGTGTCAAGCCACTCTTGAACAACAGACAGCGTCAGAAGCATCTTGCTTCAAAAAGGACTGGACTGCTGCTGAGTGGTCAAAAGTTATATTCTCTGATGAAAGTAAATGTTGCATTTCCTTTGGTCCAAAAGTCTAGAGGAAGAGAGGAGAGGCACACAATCCACGTTGCTTGAGGTCCAGTGTAAAGTTTCCACAATCAGTGATGGCTTGGAGTGCATCTGGTGTTGGTCCAATGTGTTTTCTTGAGATCCAAGGTCAACGCAGCCGTATACCAGGAAGTTTTAGAGCACTTAATGCTTCTTGCTGCTGACCTTTTTTATGGAGATGCAGATTTCATTTTTCAACAGGACTTGGCACCTGCACACAATGCCAAAGCTACCAGTACCTGGGACCATGGTGTCCCTGTTCTTAATTTGGCCAGCGAACTCGCCTGACCTTAACCCCATAGAAAATCTATGGGGTATTGTGAAGAGGAAGATGAAATATGCCAGACCCAACAATGCAGAAGAGCTGAAGGCCCCTATCAGAGCAACATGGGCTCTCATAACACCTGAGCAGAGCCACAGACTGATCGACTCCATGCCACGCCGCATTGCTGCAGTAATTCAGGCAAAAGGAGCCTCAACTAAGTATTGGGTGCTGTACATGCTCTTACTTTTCAGTTTGCCAAGATTTCTAAAAATATTTTCTTTGTATTGGTCTCAAGTAATATTAAATTTTTTCTGATATACTGAATTTGGGATTTTCATTAGTTGTCATTTATAATCATCAAAATTAAATGAAATAAACATTTGAAATAGGTCAGTCTGTGTGTAATGAAGTAATATAATATACAAGTTTCACTATTTGAATGGAATTAGTGAAATAAATCAACTTTTTGACAATATTCTAATTATATGACCAGCACCTGTGTGTATTATATATATATATATATACACACACACACACACACACACACATTTTAAATTATTTTTCATCAAAATGTGAGATATAATTGTGAGCTATTCATCAAATTATGAGATATGAGGTTTCACTTATGGATTATTACATATTATTCTTAAAATTGCAGTTACCTATTTAGCAATTAGAAATACTTGACATGTATCATAATAAAAAAATTATGATAAATAAACAATTTACAAGCAGTTTTGTCACCATTTCAAAAGTGCCAGAGAAAAAAGGGCTTGTGACAAAAAAAAATAGAAAAAAATTATCTTTTTATCTTGCCTTTATTTTGTTAATGAAATCAAAACCCTTCTGCTATAAACATATTTGGGAGTAATTTCATTGATGTGATTCTAGTAGAATGTCTTTGAACTGGGAAACATTTCAAAGTTTAGTCTAGTGCTTCTAAAGTGAAAGACGTGAGAGACAATTTCTGAAAAAAAAAAATAACACAACAAACATTTGATTTCTGTCAACAGTTTTGACCTCAGACAGGGCAACTATTTTCCCAATGACGTGCTTTTGAGGACAACCTGCAGAGTTACTGAAAATGTCACACCATATTTTGCTGTTTCTCATTTTGACGAAATATCTTTTGTTGCTTTAAGTCCTGTCCCAAATATGTTGACACTTGGTGATATGAAATGCAAAAGAATATGGAGGTGGAAATGGCTGTTGTTGAACTGTCTTCAGGAGACCTTCAGTTTAGGTTGCCCAAAGTAAAGACTGAAATATTGACCCACCCACAGACAGAATGACTGTCCTCTAAATAGATCTTTTATATTTCACACTTTATCATTATTATTATTGATAGAGTTTAGGGCTGTCAAAAAATATAATATACATTTATTTTATTTACCTTTATTTCATTTTTGTAAGCAACAATTATTATCTTTTAAATTTAGTTCACTATAACAGTCCTGTCAGGTAGACGCCATAACCACATAATTAAGTCACCAAAAGGCATTTCTCTCCATGCTAATGCGTAGATTTCTTCAGGTTAAAGACTAACTTGTTACTGTTAAGAACTACTTCAATGGTTTTAATATCAAATCCATTATATAAAAAAAAATTGTAACAGTTTCAAAGGAATATTTCTCATGCTTGTCCGTCACTTTCAATGACTTAAGCAGCATTTGTTCTGCCGCAGCACACTGAATGAGATAAATTAAAAGCACACAGGATGGCCTCTCAACAGTTATGAGGAAAGTCAGTATATTACTAGGTTTATTTGACACCCATTCCCTTGTAAAGTTTTGCCGGAGAAGAGCAGCAACGGCCAATAAAGCATTGTGCACTCCCATACTCATTGTATTTATGGGTATAAAAACAACAGGCCTTAAATCAGAATTCAAATGGAATAGCAGAGTGGCCTATGTTACGATCCCGCTCATTCTCTCAATCAGCAACAGTGATAACAGAAACGCACAAGGATGTTGGCAACAGCATGGCGTGGAATCTCTAAAAGACTCTGGCTCTGTAGAAACACACTCTACAAAACCAATTTTCAACACAACTGCAAAAATGACTTTCTTATTACTAGTCTATTTTTGTCTACTAACAATGTCCAGCTGGAGTTTGTTAACTGAAACTAAAATGTAACCATAAAAAACATTTGATAACACTTCCGTATAGTGACCAATTCTCACTACAAATTTGTTGCTTATCAGCATGCCTATTAATAACATATTGGCTGTTTATTAGTACTCATAAAGCACATATTCTGCTTTGTTTTCTTCGCACATCCCATATTCCTAGGTAACTAAATATATTACAATTTAATTGGGGGAGTGGGAAAGGGTAAAAGAATATCATCTTTACATAAACCATATGTGGAGCAGCAAAAATAGATAACGATTTCCAAGATATCTTGAATGTGACCTTCATATATTCTATTATTATAGGGTATTAGTTTAGAACTGCACGTAGCTTTTGAAAAAACGGCTAAATTACTGCTATGGCTACTCAGAGGTAAAAATAAAAACAAGGTTAAAAAGAACTGTTTTGTCTGACAAACAGACCTGTTTGATCTATTTCATAAAATAATGTTGTTTGGCAACTTGACATTGTCTAAACACCTGACTGACTTATTTTTTCTGCAGCTGTGAGAGTGATTGTCAGGGCCTTTGAACTAGAGTCTACCTTTGGCACCGTCTCATCTCAAGGTAAATCCATTTTCTTGATGCATTACTCCAAGACGGATCCCACGCCCCACTGACATAGCATTAGCTTGTGGATATTTACCCCATAGTTATTCCCAAAACAGGCTTGTTCAGTTGATATTCAAACGAGCAGAAAAGATCCGTCTGCTGTTCCAGTCAGTATTTGTTTCTGGAAAAAAAAATTAAAGCAGTGTTTACCTTAACAAATCTGGATGGTAAATGACTAGACGAAAACCTCAGAAAAGGCATGAAAACCCAATTCCAGACAGTCTAGGCAAAGGGGCGTGGCTTATTTGCATTACGGCTTAACTGATTGGCTGAGAAAAAAAAACTGTATGTGGAATCTGAGTTTGTTGATAGATTTCTGGAGGATCACGGGCATGGACACAAACGGATCGCTTTCTCCAGGCTTCCTTGGTTTGAACGCAGCTTGGATTGGTGTGCAGAGTGCGTTCCCGCCACCATAAATATTTTCATTGCCATGGTAACATCATTCAGGATGTGATAGCTACACGTAAATGAAACCTCATCTCTCAGTTTTCAATTCATACATATGTGAGAGCTCGATCAACAGAGATGCATTTACATTTAAAAAGCCGGAGGTTTTATATGGACCTTAAATGGTATTCACGCGGCTCTCTTTCAATGACACGGAATGAAAGGGAATCTTGGGGAACTCAAGGACAGGCCGGCACTGAAGAAACCTGCAGGTTTGTGAAGAACAGAAGGATGTGTGATCTGTACTTTGGATGGTTTTGAAGAGACGCTGTACTATAGCGGCACACAGCTGACAATAATGAACCTCTGAAGGCACTGTCTGACTACTGACCTTGCTTCTTTTTTCTATATTGGTAGCACCTAATACAACAGCATTTATTTTAATATACTGACTTCCTTTATTTCTTTCATTTTAATTTAGGGGTCTTCAAAAATGTTGTTGACAGATATAATTTATTATTCAATACGTTTAACAAGTTTAATAGAGTTTGCTTTTGTATTGTACATACTATGCACACAAATTGTAAGGAATTTAGAGTTAACTATTCTGATTAATTTAAAGGGATAATTCACCCAAAAAATTTAATCATGTCATCATACAGGAAATTCTTTGAGTATTCATTCCAGATTTTGTTCCAATTCCAAATATTTTGTATATGTGTCATTTCTAAACTTCCATTGATTTAAGTTAAATTTTAAAAGCTTTTTTCAAATACATCAAAAATGAGTCTCTTAGGCTTACCAAGGCTGCATTCATTTGATAAAAAAAATAAATTAAATGATAAAAGTTAAAAAAGTTACAATTTTGAATCCTACTAAATCATACTAATATGCTGATTTGATGATAAAGAAACATCTTTTTTATTAATTTTGAAGCTTGTTTCTGCCACGCAAGAATTAATAAATACATAAATCCATACATACCAACAGTAAATGACTTTTTCTCCTACAACTATATGAACTCGTTATTCCGATTACTTTCCGACATTTCATAGTTCACCTTTTCCAATTCTGCCACAAAAAGGGGGAAATTGCAACATTTTACCTTACAAATCTTACTTTTATTCTCAGATTTGTAAAGTTATATCTTAAGTTTTCGTGAAAAAAAATAAAACACACACAAAAAATTAGAAAGTTAAAAAAAGAGTTATGTGATAAAAAGTTGCAATTATCTTTACAATTGATTTGTTTATTCCCATGGCAGATATTTTCCAGAGAAAACAGATTTTTTCCTTTATGGATTATTTTTGAAAAAGTACATTATGGTCATCCTAAGAATCCTATTCTTAATAAGTATCAGTATTTTTATTTATTTTTTCAGTGAAAATGAAATGAAAAAACTCACATTTTCAAACATGTCATCAAACTTGACACTTTCATGCAAATTTGGTGTACATGTTTTCCTAAGACTCATCCCTTAATCCGGTGTTTATCACAAGGTACTGTACAGTTGTTCTTGCTGCCTGTACAGTATGTGGCGGTTCATAAGAGCTGTAGGTCTTGCTTTGCCTCCATCTTGCCCCGCTCCCTGTCTAATTACCTTCCCCCTTTTTGGAAACCAGTACAAGCCTGTTGTGCTGGAAAGGTGAGCTGTTAATTACCCACCGGAGGAGCCACAATAAGAGCGGCCACCTCAGAAGACACAACAGGAGAGGCCATGCCGACCTCCCGCCTCTTAAGAAAGCCTAACAAGAGCCAGTGGCTGCTGTTCAGAACGCACCTGCTGTCTGATCCTCTGCTTTGCTTTGGCAGCCATGTGGAGACAGCTGCGAGATATGACTGCTTAATCACGCATAAGGTTTTCGCTGACTGGATGCATGCATCTATAAAAATACGAGGCCAAACAACCTGTTTTTTAGTGCCACAACATGCTTATAAGAATAAAAAAAAATAGAGATCTCAACTGTTTCTCCTGGAGAACAACAGCAAACTGTATACAGTACCCAAGTCTGCTGGTTCTCTGATGTTTCTCCTTGAAACAATATCTCCTATTGAGTTTCAAATGAGATATTTTGCTCTAATTTGATAGGAAACTAAAGTTTGTAATCGAATGTTGAATATTTTAGAAGACCTTATGGAACTCAAATTTACTTTGAGATTTGAAAACTATGATATTTTTACTTAAATGTCATTTATGTTCTAACATCATCTTAGCTAATGGAGATTTTTATGTAAGTGTCCTCCTTCTCAGATGTTTCCCCTGAGAACCTCTCACATGCGTCTCCTCTGGAAAACTGTGTCTTTCATAGTTTGAAGACTAAAAGGAGCTCCTACTTAGATTTAATTTGTTTCAAATTAGTTTTAGATGTTTCTCTACAAATGTCTTATGGTAATTGAAAATGGAAGCAATGGAGACAAATGTTTATATATCAAGAAAAATGGAAGTGTAGTCCAGATCATTTGACCTTTAAAGGAGTGAATGAGAAATATTTGAGTTCGTTCTCAGAAATATTAAATCTCATTAATACTGAAAGGGTTTCTACTTGACAGCAACAACATTAAATTAAGAGCCAACTACTTCTGAAATATAATAAAAATATAAAAAATACTGTGTGATCTCACACACGTTTCTTCTAGACGTCAAAATGGTGCTCAGATTTTCCATGACACCAAAACCTTGCATCACAGATCTTGATTGTTTCTCCTAGACATCAAGCTTCACAATCTTTATTTAAAGATGGTTTAAGTTTAGTTTCAAAATAGACTCAGATGTTTCTCCTAAAATACCATATGCTTAATTAAAATGGAATAATAAATATATCAAAAATATGGAGCTGGAATTATTTGGAAAGCATCAGATCATTTGATCTTGAAAGTGTTGGATGAGAAATGTTTGAGTTCACTCATAGGAAATCACATCTCTTTCAAGTGTTTCCCATTTACAGAAAGAAGATTAAATGAAGAGCCACCTCTGAGATGTTTCTCCTGATAAAAAATAAATAAAAAAGACTCCAGTAATCTCACATGCATCTTGTAGATGTCAAGCCATTGCTCAGACTTTCTGGAATCTGCAAGAAGAAGTCACAAATCTCATGATGAACTCAAACATTTCTCACCCAACTCTTTTAGAATCAAATGATCTAATAATGATCTGCTTTTTCCGTCTCTGTTCATTTCTATCTGAAAAAACGGTTGATTTAAATGTTACAGAGAGCTCCATGAATTCTCCTGAGCTACAAACGAGCAACCTGAGCAATTTAGCTTCTGTCAGCAACACAATCTTTATCAGGATATAGTTAGTCAGCCCCTCCTGAGGGAAGCAGCCCTCCGGCAGTGTCCATTTTTAAAGTTGATGGCTTTTCTGTGCCGTGTTCAACCTCATTAACACCTCACTGCCTTATTAACGTTCACATCATCAACCCATTCTATTAAGTTGTGACATCTTGTACAAAGCTGTACAAGCTATTATATTGCAACAGGAAGGAAACACAGAGCACTGACATGGGCAAAACCCTTTATTACATTTTTTTTCTGTTCTTTTTTTTTCATAAATCAATTGAGATAATTAGCCAGAGAGGCTGCAAAAGCCACTATTTTAAATGTCCTGTGAATTTTTTTTATTTTTCAAAATACTCCAAATACTCTAATCTGCCAATTCCAATTATTTGGTTTGATTGTTTGTTCTAATTAGCTTAATGCTTAACGCTTCTAAGGGCTGTGTCAAGATTTTTTTTTTTTTTTTTTTATGTTATCATTTTTGTGAATAATAGCATAAACTTTGAAATTGTGTAGTTGCTCAGATAATGGTAATGGCTTCATTCGGTAAACTTAAGATATCATTATTTCAGATGTTGAGTTTCTCTTACAAGTGAGCTTTATCAACACTGAATAGTGTGTGTGTGTGTGTGTGTGTGTGTGTGCTCTTGTTTTTGTGACATATCAGGACACAACTCTGTATAATGACATGGGTATGACACAGGTATTACAAGGAGAGGGTGACTTATGAGGACATACAGTAACCCATGTCCCCATTTTTCTAAACGCTTATAAATCATACAGAATTAGTTTTTTTTTTTGAGAAAGTAAAAATGCAGAAAGTTTCCTGTGAGGGTTAGGGTTAGGGGTTGGTGTAGGGCGATAGAATATACAGTTTCTACATTATAAAAACTATTACGCCTATGGGATGTCCCCACTTTTCACAAAAACAAACGTGTGTGTGTGTGTGTGTGTGTGCGTGCGTGTGTGCATAGATACTAATCAAAACTATTCCACAATATTATATTCAAAACACTGCTATTTTGACCATGTTTTGAAATGTAATATTTTGGAATAGTTTTGATTGGTATAAACAAGAAAGAACAGAAATTATTAGTAATTCATGAAAGAAATCTCATATTCATTTAGGTTCTTCATGTTTCTGTGTACAAATAATTATAATGAACATGTTTGCCTGCTTAATGTTGAATTGTTTGTAACTGCATATTGTTATTGGTATTAATATAGTTACATACTATTTATGTACCATGAACACTGTAAAAGGAAAAAGGAAAAGCATGACTGACTTTTTCTCTCTTTTCCAGTTGACATCTCACAATATTTCTTTAACCCGCCACCGAACACACTCACCTCATGATTCAGTTACATCTGTGGATGAACCCGGTCATCCCGGGTCACCTGTCACTCTGAATCACGCCCGCCATCCCGCTCCGAGTTCTCAAGACGATCTGAGCGACTCTTTTAATTCAACAGGCGTCGCTGTCAAACACAGGCTGCAATCTCTCCCTCAATCTCTCTCCGGTATTCCCTTTTGACTGCGGAGCCAGTATTTTCCTCAATCCCGGGCTGACGCCTAACCTTTTCTAGCCTTTTAATATGCAGCGTCGTCTTCTTCAGCATGGCTTCCGGAATGTCACTCTCATTCTCTTCTGACATTTGTGCTGAAGATGCCACATTAGGTGACAAAATGCAACATGCGTTACAGTGCTCTTTTAAGACTGGCAACAAACACAGAAACAAAAAACGTGCAACTCTTAGGCATACACAAGAGATATTTGCAAGCATAACTTCAGATTAAAAACAGTATGGCCTGAGAAGATTTGGGTTACAGTCATTTTACCACAAGTAAAGCACAACTAACTGACACTGTAAAGAATGACTATTTTAATTGCAAATAAAATGCAGTACATTTTTAATTGTATAAGTTTAAACTATAGTATGAAAGACTGATATGAATAAATTTGATGTATGATAAATCAGTGGCATACTGGTAATTGACCAATGTTGGAATTTATATTCTTATATGATGAACATTGTATTAATATTCACCGTATAAGACATTGTATTGTACACGCTTGTGCCATTTTTACATTTAGATTATTTGCCATCTTATGCCTAAATTCAATTTATTTAGCATTTAAATCATCGTTTTAATATTATTTAACATGTATTGGTTATGCCATGCATCCTTAATTTAAATACTAAGTACATATACAATGCCTTGCAAATTATTTTTTTCACCTTTTGTTATGTTGCTGCCTTATGTTAAACTGCTTTCAATTACTTTTTTTTTCCACATCAATCTACACTACATACACCATACTGACAAAGCAAAATCAGAATTATCCCCACCAAAAAAATTTCATAAGTAAATTTTTAGCTAAAGCCCCTTTACAGCCTCGAGTCTTTTTTTGTTTGATGCTTTGCTTTGGCTTTGCAATCTTTGCTCATCAGCATTTGTCAATTATTTGCCATTCTTCTCCTCATCTCTTCACCTCTCAGGCTCTGTCAGGTTGGATGGGGACACATTTTCAGGTTTCTCCAGAAATATTTAATTGGGTAAGCTCAGGCAGTGGCTGGGCCACTCAAGGACATTCACAGAGTTGTCTATAAGCCACTCTTGCTGTATGCTTAGGGTCATTGTCCTGTTGGAAGGTAAACCTTCTGACCAATCTGAAGCTCTGAATGCTCTGGACTGGGTTTTCATTAAGGCTATCACTATATTTTGGTGCACTGAGCTTTTCTTCTACTCTGACGAGTCCCACAGTCCCTACCACTGAAAAATAGCCCCACAGCATGTGGCTTCTACCAGCACACCTTATTTTTGGGATGCTACTGTGCAGCTGATGAGCTGAGCTGGTTTCATTCAAACATGATCCTCAGAATTGAGGTTCATCAGACAAGAGAATCTTGTTTCTTTATCTTTTTTTTTTTTGTGCAAATTCCAAGTGTGTGTTTTCATGTGTCTAAACTGAATACAGGATTGAGTCTGTTCTTCTGTAGATTTCTCCTATCTCCACATATGATCGTGACTGAACTAGAGTGACCATCAGGTTCAAACCAAAGCCCTTCTCCATCAATTGCTCAGTTTGACCAGTATGCCAGCTCTAGGAAGAGTCCCTGGGTATTTAATTTTTTTTTTTTCAAGCTTCTTCCGTTAAGGTTAACAGAGACTACATGCTTCTGTGATCCTTCAAGGAAGCAGAATTTTTTCTGAACTCTTCCCCCAGATGTGTGGCTTGACGCAAACCTGTTTCTGAATGTTTTTGTTATCATGTTTTTGTCAATGACAAATATATATATATATATATATATATATATATATATATATATATATATATATATATATATATATATATATTAGGGCCGGGACTTTAACACGTTAATTAAGATTAATTAATTACACAAAAAATAACGCGTTAACTAAGATTAATTAATTACAGTAAAAAAAAATCCCTCTCACTGGATGAGTTTCGGCGGGCCGATTATACTGGAGCACCAACTAGCCAGTCCCTCCAGAAAAACGCGATTATGTGATCGGGTGATTTAATGCATAATCAGCCATGGGCCGCATATTTATGCGGAGGTCGCATATTTTCAAATACGCCGCACTTTCGCCGCATGAAATTCCGAGGTAGCATGATTTCATAATAATAATAATTTTAGTTGCAAAAAAGTCAAATATATCTTAGCAGAAAGTTGAAAAATGTTGCGTTTACTTCACACAAGTAAATCGCCATCATTTCCCAATGGGAACCTTATGAAGTGACGTAATTGCGCGACGTGAACAACATCATCTGTGAAGCCCGTGGTGAAACCAGGGTGAAGGACGCAAATCATTCTCATCTGCCAACAAAAATAAGCGCAAAAGACCGCTAGAAGCAGTTACCTGGTGTGTTACATGACAGTGGGGCAAATTATTTTGAGAGGGGGATGAGGATGAGGATGGCGAATGATAGGCCAGTATTAAAGGCTACACAGTTTTCATTTTCACAGCGGACTGTTGTAGTTTCATTCAGAGGTTGATGCACCTCTACAGTTGTAAGATTGTACTTTTTGTTACAGAACAGTACCAAAACCTTACAGTTGTAAGTATATTAGTAGTATGTAAAATAATTTACGTTGCAATAAGAGATTGCACTTTGCAATTCCTGTAAAACAGCATTTGTATATTTGTGTGTAGGAAGTAGTTGAATATTCCTTTTGTAAAGCTAGAGAACTTGTCTGACTCAATGTTTTGTAACTTTGAGCCATGTGTTAATTAAGGTATGAAATAAAACAGAATGAGAACTTAAATATTATGTGATTTAGTATGCTTGCTTATCATAGGAAGTCATAAGAAATGACTCATTACAGTAAGGTAGTAGCCTAGTGAGAACAGGGCGTTGGGGGGGGGGGGGGTCACCTTTTTTTCTCTTTTTCATCAAACTGCAGTTTTGGCAAGTTCCCGCAATTTCACTGCATAAAATTGCAAAAATATCCCGCATATTCCATCGCATTTTTTAAGAAAACCTGCCGCAAAATCAAGGATTTTTGCCCGCAACAATCACAAAAAAAATCGTTTTTCTGGAGGGACTGACTAGCGTTCGCATATCGCCGCAGCACATCGAGTCTCAAGTATCACCTCAACGCAAAACATATAGCAGCTAGCGTGAACTTTACACTTTATGTTGAACTATGTATTATTTTGTTGGTGCAACCAGGGCCAGCCCTGACCAATTTGCTGCCCTAGGGCAAGATTTTACCTGGCGCCCCATGCATCACAGCCCATTTCACCCTGTCATTGTGTTCATGATATATACACACACACACACACACACACACACACACACACATTACAGCAGAACTGTTTCCAACACTCATAATAATTCATCATATTAGAATGATTTCGAAAGGATCATGTGATAGACTGGATGTCACATGTGACACTGAAGAATTGTGTGATTGAGTAATGATGCTGAAAATTCAGCTTTGCATCACAGAAATAAATGATAATTTAAAGTATAATAAATTGAAAACAAATTATTTTAAATTGTAATAATATATCACAATATTACATTTTTTCTGTATTTTTGATCAAATAAATGCAGGCTTGATGAGCAGAAGAAACTTCTTTCAAAAACATTAAAAAAGTTTCCAAACTTTTGGCCTGTACTGTATCCCCCCAAAACTGCACAACTGTAGAGTAAAACATTAATAAAAAAGTGATAATAAAAAAATGTGTCTTAAAACTGACATGATTGTACAAAATCACAGTCTGGGGACTCAGAACTCAGAACAACTGCTAACATTAAGTTTAAGGTAAAAATAACTGCCATGAAATTATAGTATCATACTCCTATGCAATAAATTGTTCTTTCACTACATCTCTTTACCTCTGTCTTTATCCTCTTCTCTTCTTTTTGGCACTGTATCTATTGCAGACTATGCTCATTTATTGTGTCATGTAAATTCGGCCTTCCGTCACAATCAAGAAACTTTCACCGTGTCTAGAACTGGCGCGAGCTGCCAGGCCCGTTTCTACGAGCTGTGTGTTAACAAAAGCAGTGCTGTCTACATTGGATGCGGCGTCGGGCACGCTACACAACAAATTACCAACAACTGATCGTGCGCGCGCTCTGTTTCTGACGCACTTCAAGCACTCGATGGGCGGGGGAAGATTGAAGAGCCGGAATTTTTTTTTTTTTTTTTTTTTTTTTTGCTTTATTTGGTCGTATTTCGAATAAATGGTTTTTAAATAGTAGCGTATTATAAAAAAAAAAAAATGTAAAAAAAAATAAAAATCACTCGTTCACTCATTCTGGCGCCCCATGGATGAGTGGCGCTCTTAGCATTTGCCTATACCGCCTATGCCGCGGGCCGGTGTCCTGACATTTTATCCTACCCTGTCAGATTTTCCTACCCGGGTTTACTGCGCACGCGCACATCAATATCGCGTCCTTTGTCTCATGCTAAACAACGATATTTAATGTATGTGCATTACTGTAAGGGTGGGTTTAGGGTTGGGGTAGGTGTAGACGTTAATAAACCATAACTTTACAGTAGCATTTTTCGTTTTGGAATTGTACTACCCACTGTTTTAGTGGGAGGTATGAAAATCTGACAGCGTAGGACAAATCGACAGTTTATGATGAACTCTTTATTGTTTTGGCCATGGTTATTGAGAGCTGGACTTAGTATGTTATGGCCTCTGAAGAAACAGAGAGATGTTTTCTAATAGTCAGTGTTTCCAATGTTCTGAATGTAATTGACAGTATTGTGTTTTACTTAAAAAAACACTTTACAGAAGGTTCCAGCACCAGTAAGCTTCCTGAATTTCTGAAATGTACTATTTCTAAATTGTTTCTAAATATGCTATTGCTACACTTCATGGCAAAAATTGCACTGGTCTGCTAGACTTGGTTGATCAAAAAGAAACAATATTTTGTTGCTTAAGCTTATGAATTCAGTCATTATTCAATGGTATACTATAAATCCATGTGAAAAAAAAAATACTTCTCACTGTTCTCAGGTCAAATATTTATATGCGATTTAAATACGATTAATTTCGATTAATTAATTACAAAGCCTCTAATTAATTAGATAAAAAAAATTTAATTCGAGTCCCGGCCGTAATATATATATATATATATATATATATATATATATATATATATATTATCAATTTAATTGAATTTATCAAAAATAATTTAATTAAAAAAATAAAAAAAATAATTTCATTATGTGCTCTGAAAAGAGTCAGAACACAATTAATAAATAATGTTATTTATTGAATGAAAAGATGACACAAAATGCACACCACCTAAATATTATTCAGGTTTTTGTGTTGAAACATGAACCATTTAGCAAATTCACTCCTGAGAATCTCTTCACATTTGATTTTTCATCTAGGTAATTTCCTTATAGTTGAGGATAGAGTTCCCCTGGCGTAAGGACTCCAACAGAAGGCCGCAGAAGCCGTTTAAATCCAAAGCACTGTGTTCTGAAGCCCTCGGAAGTCATTTTCAACAGTAGCTTCAGTCCGCCCCTCTGGGCCCAGTGTTACTATCATTGCTCAGAGCCAGATTTGATCTGGGAATCTTGGGACTGGATGTCCTGTGTACTAATCAGCAATCTAAAAGTGTAGGCCTCTGGCTCACTGCAAGATCATTTGTTTTCAGGGCAAAGACTGTCCAGCATAACAGCCAACCTGAGCTGACAGACCAGCCCCACTCCATTACACTATCACTGAGAGAAAGATAGGGAACGAGTGCTCTTTTATCATTGTACTATTACTGCATGGACTTTATTGCACACATCTCCTCTCTTGCCAGCATTTAGACATGAAACGGTAAAGACAATCAGTGCAGGATGTTCACTTTGGGATTTCACAACCAAACTGTGCCTTTAGTAAGTCTGTAAATCTACAGCCACTTATTTGCTTCTCATTTGGCATGTATGCACAAAAATCATGAAATATGATTTCAGTATATGATTTTATATACCGTATATGAAATTTCACTTGATTTTTTTTTTTAAATGCCTCTACCAGTGTTAAAGCCAAACCTATGCCGCTGCATACTGTACTTCAGCTCAATCAGTTTCTTTCAATATGATCAAGGTTATAGATTATTTAGGTCACAGTCCAGGTACAGTATATAAGCATGTTGGGGGCTCGTATCGGGGGAAAAAAACATCAAGGACTTGACCAAATCAGATAATCATCTCCTCACGGAAAACCAGGGCTATAGATCAACCCTCTCCAGCTGCCCAAAGGTTCGGTCTGCTCCATCTGTGTGATCGGGCTGCCAGATAACTGCACTCAGGAAGTGGTCAATCACGTTTTTTTTAAAGGCAGAGCTCATATTCTACTGACCAAACACATTCACGTGTGTCCGTCCCGACCAGCGAATTATCTGCAGGCGTGTTCAACACAAACAAGCGGCTCCGATTTGACATTTAAATGTCATGCCATCTTAATATGAAATGGACATGGTCACCTTGCCACCAGGATATTGCTGTCCTTCGCTTATCCACAACTCATTTCTTCTTAGTTCCTCTTTATTTCTACACTAATCCATGATTTATTTTTCATAAATCCCACTAATTATTGTCTCTCACCAGTATAGGTGCAGAAAAGCAACATATGGAAAAAACATCTTGGTGTAAAAGTGAATGCAAGGAAAGAATATAGAGATTTTCAACTGTAGGCCAACAAAACAAAGTAGTACTATTGAATGCCTTTGATATTTGACATCATCTGAGTGCCTACATCTATAAGACATTTCACTCCGCACATCAGTGGATCAAAGCAGCCAGGGCTGAGAGATAAAAAGCTCTGGCAGTGAAGCCTCTTAGATGAGGGTTGGCTGCTCTCACTGCAGGAATGGCCTGGCCGGGTAAATGGTTCGGGCTGAAGCCATCCAAGCCATTATGAAGTCATAATGACGGCCGGTGATGTAAGATGTGATTCTCTTCAGAGCACAACAGACAAAGAGCCTGACTCAGAGAGAAGCTGTAAAGTTTGAGTATCAAATATTTGTGATGTGTAGACAGTTTACATCCATTTTTACATAACGATTAATATTTTTATTAAGCAAGATGCATTGAATAGATCAAAAGCATTATGTATTAAATATATTAAAGAACAAAACCGTTATCTGGCAATTTTACTGAATTGACTTTTTTTCTGATTAAATAAATGGATCCAAATGCAGCAATTTTAAACAATATATACATATATGCACAGCAGTGTGTGTGTATATATATACAGTACACACACACACGTGAAGGTATGAAATTATTAAAAAAAAATGGAGCAATATTTCATAAAATCACTGTTTTTCTCTATTCGTGTTTAAATAAGTGCAGTGCTTTTTTTGTCAAATTATTTTCATACTTGAAAACACTTGTGGAAGTTAACCAGTATTAGTTTATCACAATATATTTCTATTACTATACAGTATATAGTCAAAAGTCACACAAAAAATAAAAAAAATAAATAAAGATTTAATTTTAAGGTACTTTAAGGAATAAGAAATGTCAGTTATGCTTTTTCTAAGGTCACTTAACCTAGAAAAGTTAGAAAAAGCTACAGAAATTACAGACATTGACTCATTTGATCTTGCTGCAGTTTTCAGACACTAAAAGGGATTCATGCACTGAGCGTGCTGCTAAGCCATTACTAAAAATTCTCCATAATTTGAATGTCTTTATGGTCACTGACTTACAGTTTGCTGATTGAAAAGGCCCATATTGACTTCTTTCTCCTTGGCTTGCCGGGTTATTCGGTCTGAAAGCTATAACTCTCAGGTTAGGGTTTTACCACTCTTATTATACATTCTGTCAGATCAAAAAGCATATGTCAATCATACAAAAGAATCAATCCAGGACTATACAGCCGGTTTTAAATTAACTATACGATATTGGCAGGATCTGGAACTAGACAGCTTCTGTTGGACTGGCAGACAGTGATAATAAATGTTCTCACGCTGAACAAAAGACACTTAGATGGCCACTTTAATGTAAGAAGCTGACCCCATTCACTTTCTTTACACGTTTCTGGTCTTAATTTGGCCTCAAATCATGTTTGTCTTTGTAATTGTTAATCGAAACATCGCCTTCCTTGTCGGTTGACGTCATCTGCAAGGTCGTTTTTCAAGTTGCCTTTAACCTCTGTGATATTTAAAGTGTGAAATTTAACATGTTAGTCATCTTTCACAGATAACGAAGCGAAAAGAAAAAGAATAAGCAGGATGTCCATGGCTAAGATATTAAGAGCAAGTCAAAGGTGTCCACAGAATGGCATCTTCAACTTCACAACTTGAATTAAAGATGTTTTTAGGCCATTATCAGAGCTGACACCTTCCCACATTTCGATGTGTTAGTCTAGTGCAGTTCTGGATGGTGCGATACATAACAGTACCTAAAGTGATAAGAATTGGTGTGAAGTGATCTTGGCAATGTCTAAATAGTGTAAAACAGTGATCCTCAAATCTGGCTCGCGATATTCACTTTCCTGCAGAGTTTAGCTCTAACCCTAATCAAACACACCTACCTGTGATTTTCTAATACTAAAGACACTGATTAGCAAATTCAGGTGTGTTTGATTAGGGTTAGAGCTAAACTCTGCAGGAAAGTGTATCTTGTGATCCAGGTTTGATGATCAACACTAAGATACTTACATGATTTCCAAGTCTGACATGTACGGAGCCCTGCACATGGCATGCAGGAAAAAAAAATAGTAGGCTAAATCATGCGTACGATTCACTATTTTGTTCATTTGATTTATAAATTGTGCACACGATTTACTTATTCATTTCCTCGATTTACTAAGGCTGGGCATACACTGTGTGATTTTCATCCGATTTTGAGCCGAATTCTGACGCGTGCGACTCTTTTTCGGGTCGGCCGATTTTCAGCATTTTCATGCACCGTTTGTCGTGCAGTGTTAATGCAGTGTACAAGGGGAAATGAGAGGTGATTAACCTCTCCCCACCGGCAATCAGTAGGTCGGATGCATTGACATGTCAGAAATTTTGTTTGCCTCTCGTGGGGTATCGCACTATTGAAGCAAGGCTACGAACCGATTTTCCGCGTTTCCCTCACTGACTGGTGCAAAACCATGGCGACACTGCGTGTAGTGCGGACTGAAGTGATGGAGGGAAAACTTGTTGAGTTATGGCAAAGAAAAATAAAAGAGGGAAGAAAACGCCTGCTTACCTCCAGTTCACGTTGCAAAATGGATAAACCATATTGGGCACATCTGCCGAGCCACCTGTGTGTCTAGAAAGGCTTTTTTTATTTTCATTTTTTTACTTTTATTATTATTATTATTATTATTATTATTATTATTATTTTGGAAGTTTCAGCACACAGAATTGTGCATATCACCAAAGCAGTGTGTCTATCCCGAGAAAGCATGTTTATTCAGAAACGTCCACAAACATCCGGGTTCTGAGTGATCCTTACATGTTGATTCGGTTGATTCCCCACGTATAGTGTGAGCAGTCAAATCGCAACTCGATGATCGAACCGTACAGTGAGCGCATAAAAATCGTGAGCTTTGGCTTTACATCGCATGCGATCTACTCGTACAGTGTGAGTTGGCACCTTGCTGAAATCTCACAGTGTATGCCCGCCTTAAATCATGCACACGATTTATAAATTGAGAGAACTAAATAGTAAATTGTGTACACGATTTAACAAATAGAGGGAACGAATTAGCAAATTGAGGGAACGAAATAGTAAGCGTGTGCACATTTTAGTACAATGACGGAACGAATTAGTAAATCGTGCACACAATTTATTTATTTTTTCTTGCATGTCATGTGCGGGCTCCATAATAAATCGAGAGAATGAATTAGTAAACTGTGTGCATGATTTAGCAAATCGAGGGAACGAAATAGTAATCATGTGCACGTTTTAGGAAATCAAGGGAAGATTTAGATTTTTACTTGAATGTCACATGCAGGGCTCCGTAGACATGGATTTATATAGACTTCTATTTAAGAGTAATTTTGATCATTTTATTCTAATCTATTGATAGCATTAGTTTGAACAGCATGGTAAACATTCTGAAATAAAATTAATAATAATGATAATAATAGAAATAATATGAAAACAATATAGTTTATATATATATATATATATATATATATATATATATATATATATATACACATTTATTTTTAATTATTTTTTTGCTAAAATATTAAAGCTAGTTATTTAAAGTTTAAAGAGCCCTGCATAAAAAAAATAATAATAAAAGAAGAATTAATACAAAATAACAATAACAATAAACATATCAAAGTGCGCACATTTAAGATTTATCCCTGTTTTGGCATCAGTTCACACAGCACCAGTATGTCAGTATCTATGTCTGTCTGCACACATTAAGTCATCTCTCTCCCAAAACAGCTTTGTTTCTCTGTTATCTAGCCGCTGTCCACACACACACACTAGTGTCCTCTCACATCACACCAAAGCTGCCCTGTGGGCAAACAGGCGGCTGGAGTCTCCACTCATTCAGTTTCGCACTAAATCATGAACGATACATCCGCTTTTGAGTGAAATACTAGAGTATTTGAGTGAAACATATGACAAGATGCTAACAGTTCAGTGCTAATGATCTCAGTCATATTCTGAAAAAGATGAATGAAACGGATTGAAATATCTTTTTAGTTGTTTAACGGGGTTAAAGGGTTAGTTCACCCAAAAATGAAAATTCTGTCATTAATTACTCACCCGCATGTCGTTCCAAACCTGTAAGACCTTTGTCCATCTTCAGAACACAAATTAAGATATTATTGATTAAATCTGGGAGCTCTCTCACCCTACATAATCAATGTAATCAATGTTGTGTATGTTCTGTTTGTGCACTCGTTCTCCTAAACAGACAATGCTGATTACATTGATTATGTTCTGGGAATTGATGTCGCATAGACTACAGTTTTTCAACATCCTTATGTTTCTGGACCTGGGAACATTTCAGTTCTCTCCGATTTCATCAGAAATATCTTAATTTGTGTTCCAAAGATGAACGAAGGTCTTATGGTAGTGGAACGACATGAGGGTGAGTAATTAATAACAAAATGTTCTTTTTTGGCCGAACGAAACCTTTAAAGCCTATTGGATTACATTTATGTCGCCTCTAAAAAAAAAACATATATAGGCTAGTGGGGAAAAATTGTGTAAACACACCCAATGCATATATTTTAGCCAAATATTCACAAAAAGTACTACAAGTTAACCGCTAATAACCGTTAAGGAACCAGAATCGTTACAAGGCATCCAAAACTTCCGCAGGAGCCGTTCAATTCTTTATGATTCCCATCCATTGTCGTCCCTAGACATCCCTGAAACATAGTGAGCGGCAGCAGACGCATGTGTGCGTGCTGCTTATTCCTGATCTTGTATCCCCCTCATCTTTTAGAGCCGGCGGCGGTGCGTGCGCAAGACTCTGAAGTGTTGTACTAAACTGCCGCGACCCCGTTATGCACCATAACGCTAAAATTACTCCTCGACTTAATGTAGCGCCGGACTGTGAGCAACACCCTCTCCCGTCTCAAGGTACAATTATCTTCACGACAACCTATCAATCTGCTCAACCTGGTGATATATCTAGGTTACTGTGATTGTAGCGTTGCCCCACAGGACGTACATTAGAAGTCGGTGATCTTCTCCACCGACCGCGCGTGCCGTGAATCTCCTGCGCGGGCCCCTGAAGGGCCTTCCTCTTCCCACAGATTGTGCACGTGTCTCTCTCTGTGTGTGTGTGATTATATTTATAAAGCGCACATTTAAAAATACGTTCATTAGCGGGTGCAATTCACGAGCGCTCAAAAAAGCATTAGTCTTGCGAGGCGTTCGTTATAAATGGTGTAAAATTTAAATGGAAAGAATTATATTCCTGTCCTGGGGCGAGCACTTGATTATACTAAGTGTTTGCACGCTCCCATTGTTTTGCTCCTATGTCAACAAATGCATGAATAAAAGGGAAAATACATCATATGCTGCTCTTCCCGCTGTAAATAGTTTTTTATTACTATTCTGCTTCATTTATTTATTTTTAAGTGTTTCTTCAGTATATAAAATGCTTTAATAAAGTGGTGCATCAATGGAATCGTGCCATAAGTGCTGTATATATTTGTTTGCCTCCCGGGATGGCTACTAGAAACGCATAGATGGATAACGCTGCAGTGCACAATAAAATGCTTAAGGCTGAGAGTAGATTATGAATGCAATGTGCTGGATTACTCTGTAAAGATTAATTGGTATTGACTTGCTGTAATATACAGGGATGTGAAAGGAAGGTATTTGGGCCAATCCTACCCGGACTTATTTCTTTTTCAGACTGCTTAATACACATTAAACATCCTCAAAATACATGCAAAACAAAGTTGTTGTTTTGTTTTGTTTTTCAGTTGCTGGTTAATATTTGGTAGATGCTCTCATCCAAAGTGTAATGTAGTGAATTCAGGTGTTTTATCAGTCTACATATTCCCTGGGAACTAAGCCTGTGTCAATAGCGCAATTTAAGTTAATATGAGCACATGAGCTGTATGTTTACAAAGTCATTTGAACACATACTCGCTTGGTGGTCATCTTGCCAACCAAGCAGCAAATAGCTATTAGTATCTGTGTACGGTCTACTTGAAAGGAAGAAGACTAAAACATTCAATACTTTTTGGCAAGATTGTGATTCAGTAACATGTTACATCAGCAATAACATTTGGCAGAGCAATGGTATATCATCTATTTAGCCCCATAGAGTTCAAATCTTGCTAATATAAATGTACATTCTTGAGATTTTTATTTTAATGACAGTTTCTGTTGTTTGCCAATTTGAATGCTAAAACAGAAAAATTATATAGTTATAACCCATAATCCGAAGACAGAAATTAGAAATTTAGATTCTTATAGTCAGTTTTTATATATACTCCATGGAATGTTTGTACTTTTGAAAACCATTAAAATGTGCTAATATATGCAGGTAAACAAATAAACAAATAAATAAAGTAAATAAAATTGTTATTTTTATTATTATTATTATTATTAAATTAAAAATCATAAATGTATTATTCTAAATAAAAATATAAATAAGCAACAAAATAAAACAGAAACATTTAACCCCTAACTGTCACTCACATTTTTGAACATAGACTTTATAATGCACGATTCAAACTTAAATTTATATTCATGACTGAAAACATTTTGTAACATGATTTTGATGTACCATTTACATGGTAATGCAATGTCTGATTTTAAAATGGGTTTTAAAGGATGAAATTTTAGATTTTAAATTTTCAGTCAATAAATCATTTCTGATGATTTCTAAAATGTGATAGAGAAAAAGGCAACGAAGAAGTCTTTTTTTTTTTAAACAAAGGTCAAAGCTCCTGTTATGGTGTAGATTTTTGAGGGTGCACTCATGTCATAAAGTAATCTATTACTTTTTATACATATTTTTTTACAAAAAACATTGGTAAAATATATATTTGGGAGTCTTAGACCTTTCCAACGATATATAGTTTGTCAAGATTAGATTAGATTTAATTGTAATATAGTGAAGTAAATGTAGGCTTCCCGTATATGGGACAGGGTGACAGTTAAATTAATTGTAATCATTACCAGGGAAATTTTTCATAACCTCAAAACTATTTAAAATAAAAATGTAAAAATAATTTTTACTCTCATGTGCACTTAAAATTTAAGGTTATTATTATTATTATTATTATTATTATTTTTGTCTCTTATTCTCACCAAGGCTGTTTTTATTTTAAATATTATTATAAAAAATACAGCAAGAGAATAATATTTTAATATATTATACAATTTTAAAATAACTGTGTGCGTGTGTGTGTGTGTGTGTGTGTATATATATTTTTTTCTTCTTTCTTTTATTCTTTATTCCTGTGACGCAAAGCTGAATTTTCAGCGTCCATTTTTTTTTTCTTTTTCTTTTTTTTACTTCAGTGTCAGAAATCATTCTAATATGCTATTTTGAAGAAACATTCCTTATCCAACATGATCAGTGTGCTTTAGTTGCTTTATATTTTAGTGGAAACTGACATACTTCTTTAGGATTTTTTGATAAAACTGAAAGTTGGAAAGAACAGCATTTATTTGAAATAGTTTTTTTTTTTTTTTCTAACAATGTAAAAGTCTTTACTGTCACTTTTGACTTTTTTTTTTTTTTTTTTTTTTTACTGACCCCAAACTTTTGAACAGGTTGAAACCTTTACAACCAGCCTGCATTAAAATGCATAAAAAATAAACACATAAAAACATGAGCAACGGAAGCCATTAGTGATTTTAAGATGAGTGTATGCAAATGAGCAGTGATAAGATGCAGACGCTATTCATTATACATCAAATGTCTATGAATCAGTCTCTTCACACAGTATTTTCACCGTCACTTGACTCTAGAAACTTGTTGCATCACACCAGGTTTTTTGCAGAGAAATCTCCTGTTCAAAGAACCACCAAAAACAGCCTGAAAATACTATCAGTCATCTCAGTAAGAGTGTAAATGGAAACTAAACATCCTCCTACAACAGACCCCACAATGTGGTTAATGTGTGTTTGTGTGTGGCTGTGATTGTGTGTTTAAACTCACACTGAGAATTTCTCAGTAGCTGAAGATGCTACAACATCTGATCATTTTCCTTTTCTTTAACTAGCACTGTTGAATATCGAAAATACAATACAGAGCCGTGACTCAAAACCTTCAAAGCACGTCGATATGTCATCTGTCAATACAGCAACAAAGACACATATGGAACGAGGGAGGCTAGACTTTTGGCCCCTAGGAAACTCACGTCTGCTCATCTGCACACACAAACACACACTTTGTCCCCTCACACTCACAAATGCAACTTGGGCACTAGTGCTTTTAGAGGACGGGGAGGGATGCCAACGGGCGACACACAAACAAATGCCTCTTTAGAATTCCACACAGCACTTCACTGCAGCGTGTTCGGTTTCCTGGCAGCGTTGCATTATTAATGCAAGCGTCTCTCCAGTCTGCCCGCCCTCAGAGCGCACCAGGAGAGGAGGAGAGGCCACTGCTACACTCCACGACAATGCAGCAAACATGCACAGAACAGAGACAGAATGAGGGTGCAATTACACTTCTATCCCGCAAATGTCACACTTAAGGCCCGTAATGCTTCAGGAGCGCCGTCGGATTACGCTTAAAACCGATGAGTTCGAGTAAAGCCGCCGTAAGTGAGGACACATGTCTGTCGACGCTCGCCGAGGGCGGAAATTAGATCGTGATTCTTAGACAATTAGAGTAGGAATTGGGAAGAAAATTTTTTTTTTTTTTTTTTTTTTTTTTTTTTTGCATTTGCATTTGCATGTGGTTGTAAGAAAGCTTGGGACTCTTTTGGGATAATTTAAGTCATTTCAGTTGAATTTGTTGAGGAAGTTCTCAAAGGCTCTGAAAAGCAGGCCTGGACTCGTGCAAAAACATATGAGCAGCTGACATAAAAGTTCTGTGGTGTTATATGCTGCAGGCTATTTCAAATGATTTTAAATGGTATTTTGCTAAATATTCCATAATTATTGTTGTGTATGCAATGTTTATGACCTCATATTATTTAAGACAGAATCTTTTTCAGAATATTTGTCTTTTAAAAATCCATTAAATGAGCCAGTTGGGGTTAAAATATTAATTAATTCAATAAAAAAATAAAAAAAATAAATGAAAAATAAATAAATAACATAAAGAAAAAAAACAAGAAGCAACAGGACAGAGCTTATAAAAAATGCATTTCATAAATTAATAAAAATAAATACATACACACATATATATATAATATAATTTCCCTTAACCTTAAATTTAATCTAATCTTAAATTGAATTTAATCTTAATGTTTTTGTTAAACAAACAAGCAAACAAATAAATGAATAAAATAAAATAAACAAGAAACAAAACAACAAAAAAACAACATTTTATAAATTAATAAAAAATAACTGCATACACTACACAGATATATACATATACATAGATAAACTTTCCCCTTAAACTTAAAGTTCATCTAATCTTAATTTGAATTTAATCTTAATGTTTTTGTTAAACAAACAAGCAAAGAAACAAATACAAAATAAATAAAATAAAGGAATTAAAAGCAAAAACATTTATTACAATAATAATACAATGAACAGAATTAGAATCATTACAGGTGTGATTATCATGCAATCCAATTTATATAAGGAGGACTATTTTATTTATATTCAAGTGAAAAAAAAAGAAATAAAAATATTATTATTATCCAAGTCAGTTTACCTTGTATATTGGATATTGATATATTTTTAGATGAGTATGAAAATTACAGTATGTTTGTATTGTTTGAAAAGAAATGTATGGAAATTATGAATTGCATTAATATTACAGTATGTTATATGACTTTTGCAATCAAACAAATATATAAATACTACTTTCCCAAATAGGAAGACTAAGACATTTGCCCAAGGAAGCATGTATAGAGCACATAAACCTATTGAGAGTAAGAGGTTTTGTTTGCACTAGAATTTGCGCGAGCAAACAATGATATGTGACGGTGTCAACAGATTCAAGATCAGCCAGAATAAGATTGTTTTACAGAGCACAAATGAAGTTGTGTGACACCCAAACAATATTTTTTTCTTAAAGGTAAAACGTTTCTCTCTTTCCACCCTCTTTAGTCAATTAACAAAGCCAAAGTCAGTGCGTCTGCACTCTATAAAAGAGATAAATATTCCCACTTCCCCTGTCACAGACATCATAAAGAAGTCTTTGGTTCGGCCGACAGATTGCCATTGAAATTTCCATGATTTCACAGTCGCAGTCCACAAAAATGTTAAGAGTTAACCTCCGCTGGTCCTCGTGCAGGCATGTATTTAAGTCTGCGATGTTGTCCCTTTTTTCCCCTGTTCGCTCTCCACTCTTTTTCCAGTTCTCGCTTTATCGGAAACTTCATTTCCTATTCAAGGTAGCAGGACAAAGTAATGAATTCTCAGCGAGTACAAACGGCGCTGGCTGACCCCCGGTGACCTCGTGTCTGTAAATGAAACAGTCAGCACTGCGGCGGCTCAGAGGGGTCACCATGCCACTTCACATTTAACTGCGCTGCACAGTACAGTACATTTACAGAAGCCTCTGAAACACAGTTTACTGTGCTTTGAGCCTGTTCTTTTAACTTCAGAGTGTTTCTCTTTATTCTAAAGTCATTTGTTTAGTGCACAGCAAGATATCGAGTTGACTGACAGTATTGTTCTACCGAGTAGGCCTTGCTGTTGTTTTATAATGTGTTGAAGAGTTCAGGAAGTAGCACCTTGTCAAATTGTCACTTCAGAAATGGTGATGGCCTTTCATAGGTCATGTGTTATAGACACAGGCTTTCTGCTGCCATGGTGCTCAGTAGCGAACTGGGACATGTCACTGCCACCGAATCAAAGAGAGGCTTGATACACAGATACCTTGAAGCTCGAATCAAAACCTCTACAGATCTTCATGCACCTCAGAGTCCTGGAAAAGTAAAGTGCAACTTTAGACAGTTAGAAACTTGGTTGCACTTTAGTGTTATTGTTGTTGGTAACTAAACAAGGTAATGTGAATCACAACTATAGGTGCGTCCCAAATTGCGCACTTATGCACAATTCTGCGATGTTTTGTAGTATAAAGAGTGTGAGTAGAGCATTCACACTGAAAATTCCAAAATGAAAAAGTGCACTTTAAAAACCCAGATGATGCACTTAAATAACTGGAAAAAGTGTGGAATGTTGGACAGTTCATGCACTCAACTGTCGCAGCTTTAATTACGTTGCAAAGGGGGAGGGGTTATCAGACTCAGGTTATTAGTGCATAAGTACATAGTGTACAAATCATTTGGGTCGCAGTGTATGTAAAATGTTATACAGAAATGGGCTAAATTAAACAAAAATGAGAAATGCTGTATTGGCACTGTGCTGTATGAAATAAAAATAATAAAAATGCGCAAAGCTATGAAATGTCCATATGTTGTACACTTCATAAACAAAGTGTGCATTTGGAGGCTGCGTTTAAAGACGTCTTTGAATTAGGACAAACTTAAACATAATTGCCCTTCAAATGCACCCTTCAGGTGATGCAGCCTTTGAATTGGGATGCAGCTAACATGCTAACAAGCCCAATCCCAATTCTACCCCTTATCCCTGTACTTACCGATAGCCTTCCATTTCACATGTTCACGTGAAGGGGTAGGGGTGTCTCGATTCTCTTTTGGTTGGAGGCGTAGGGGTAGGGGGAAGGGCCAGACAGTCCTTCATATCTCTATTAGAATTATCTCAGCATAAACCGGATACAGCAGCAACTTGGCTGCTGAGCAAACAAAACACATAAAAGTAAGTATTTGTTTTCTGTTATATTCAACCATGTGTGTATTCAATTTTCTTTCTTTTTTTTCAGAATCGCCTAATACAAACTCACAATTATTTTTTTCTTAAATAAAGCATCTCTTCTGCATCTTCTTTTGTGCAAATTATATCTATAATATAATTATAAGTATGATATAGCACAGTTATTAGTGCAAAAAACGGGGGTTTCTCATATCTTCATAAAATTCATGTTGAACCACTTATGTTCTTATGTCACGTGGACTATTTTACCAAACTCCTTACACCCTTTCTGTGCCTTGAACATTCTATTTGCATTGCGGTCTATGCAGGGTCAGAAAGCTCTTCATTGCGTTCCGAAGATGAATGAAGGTCTTACGGTTTGATATGAGGGTGAATAATTTTTGTGTGAACTATCCCTTTAACAAAACTGAAGTTTTGAAGAAAAAAAGAATTATAATTTCTTTTTTAAAAGTTCTGAATAAGAAGCCGTTTTCAATTCCCAATGCTACTCTGCGCAACCGCAAACTAGCATCAGATCGGCTCACTCTGCCATTCATCTCATGAAGCTCGGCGACCTGATGCTTTTCAGATTTCCATCATGTCTGCAATAAGTTGTAGGTTTTAACTCCCGCCGGCGAGCGGCGAGGAGCACGTTCTCTGATTGCTCCAGCAGAGTTGGCGGTGTGCGGCTGCTGTAATGAACCCGCTAATGGCTAAATCTTCTCATCAGTCTAATTGCAGAAAGACAATACCCACTGATGGCATGTGCAGATTAAACGTCCCCCGTTCTCCAGCAAATTTCGTTAAGTAGGGGGAAAAAACACAATGAGAGCAATTAGAAACAAGAAGGACGGAATTAAATGCACAACTGAATTAAACTCATGGTGGATTTGTGGAGCCACACCAATGAATAATCAGGCTTTCATAATTCATACTACAGAGATAAAAATGACGGCTTTAAGAATTCAGACCGAGCCTCTTTGCCACAATCGCATTATGTTATGTGCTTGTATGTGTTGAGCGTCTTCTGAGAGCCGAGGATATGACCGCGGCCAATCAGAAGTGTCGTCACGTATTTACTATGCCCTCATTTTACTTGTTTGGGGTTATTTGTTTGCCAGCCGCCCACATTTTTATCTGTGTGCACCACATAACGCTTTGTCAGTAATCAAATTTCATTTCACACTCCAGTGCTATGGTCCAGGATAATTAGTCAGAAGAATTGTATGTCCCGGCTTGTAAAAAATAAATAAATGGCAAATTCATTGTTTTTTTTCCCCCGGATGGTGGGCAGCTGAAGACATCTTTGACTCTTGGCGGGTCTGAAACATTGCTCATTTCAATCGAATTGCTTATGACATATACTGTGTATATCAACATGGCTGGTTTCTGAAGTGACTTTTCCCAAAGACCTGCGTATAAAGCGAGGAAAACACAACTTTTAATTTTGTGTATACTGCGAGAAAAAAAAAAAAACAGGGATTGAGTGATTAGGTTCCTCTCTCCTATCCATTTATTTTCTAGAATCTTCTTATTTTGAGACATCAAGGTTCATCTTTATGAAAACATACTAATTTGTTTTAGTAAATGAGTTTGAATCATCTTACACTTAAATCTTGTGGTTCTGTTCAACAACTGATAAATGTAAAGCAGCATATAGTAAGTGTCTTTTTATCTATTATGAACTTGTCATTGTTTCTGAACACATCCGGTGAGTCAAGACATGAATATAAAGTTACAGTTGATGAAAGTAAATCAGCGGATCATGACAAGAAATGCAACTTACTCATGCAAATCAAATATATGGCGCAGGATACCATGAACTTCAAATATCACTGCTTTGGAATAAAACAGAAAGGATCAAAGAAATGAACAAGAACTCATTTACTTAAAGAACATTGTTGAGAAACACTTCCAAATATTATGTCAAACCTGCAGCATATTTGATTTGAAATTAAGAAAACTAACATTTTAGTGTTAGTCCTGATTCATAATCACTAATGATTCAAACCTGCACCATATTAGGTTCAAAATCTGGGAAATGAATAATAAACAATTATTTTATGATGAATTAATTTACTTACAAAGAGTAAAAATCTGTCAAATCTGTTGCATATTTGTTAAAATGAATGCTTCATTCATTTAAATGATTTGTTCAAAAACCTGGATTCAATTCATAATCAAAAAATATTTCAAACATGCACAGACTAGTTACAAATCTTGGAAATGAACGAGAATGATTCATTTACTTAAATGTTTAGTTCAAAACACAGACACAATTTCAGAGCAATTTCATTTTTTTTTTTCACAATTATACCATACTTTATATGAAATCATGAAAATGAGCCAGAATGATTCAGTCACTTACAATATTTGATCAAAATACAACTTTGTTTTCCAATCCAAAATTAAGACAATAACCAAGAATGATTCACTCAAAAACGCAAAAGGTTTTGCAATCCCAAATCTGTTCCATATTTAAAATGAATGATTCAGTCACTTTTAAAGATTCATTCCGTAATCAAAAATGTTGTTTCAAATCTTTGACTGATTTGATTTGAAATCAGAAAGAATAATGATTCATTTATACACCACTAGCTGAGAGATTCCATCACCTCAGGCAATCACACAAGTAATACTGTCTCTTCATTCTCACACACACACACTCATCTTTCCTGTTTATTAGTACTGACGGTTCCAGCACATTGGTCGACCAACTTTCAAGGTTTTACAAGGTATTTTTAACACTTATTCTTGGTCTGCTGGCTGAGCTGAACTCCAACTGTCCTCATGTCAAAGCTTTGGTTATAGCAGTCATGTTCTAGCCATTAGCGTAAAAAAAAAAACATCTTAAGAATCCCAAGCTAACTATAAAGCTTTACTGTACCTCTCAAAACACTTTTCTGTTCATTCAAAGAGCTCTTTTGTAGGGGAGCCATCAGAAGATCAATAGGCTGTCCAAGATGAATTGCAAAGTCATGAAGAAAGAAGAAAGCTTCTCAACTTCTGGACATTTCATTGTCCATGTTTCTTATCCGTAATGTCATTCCCTCAAAGTAAATTTTCTGGCTTATCTGTTCTTATAACTATTTTAGTATTTAATAGTTTACCTTTGCTTACCTGGGGGACTGGCACATGAAGAAAGTTCACAAAGGCAATTTTTGAAACATTCTGGTGTTCTAGTCTTCTCACGAGGGACCCTCAAGTTTAAAAATTACAAAAAGTTTAGATAAAATCTGAATAAAAACATTAAATCATATAGTTGTCTATTTAACAGAAAATAATTGTATTCAGGGTTTAGAATTAATGTGTATTTGAAATAATAATAATGATATTATTGTCATTATTATTATTATTATTATTATTATTAACAATTATATCAATAAATACATTTGTAATAAATAATAACATTGTTATTATCATTAGGCATATTATTATTATTATTATTATTATTATTATTATTATTATTATTATTATCATAATTATTGTTATTACTATGTTATTATTAATTACACATATATTTATTTATTACTGATTTTTCTAATTAGTAACATTATTATGTATTATAAATAAATAAATAAATAAATACTACTTTTATGGTTTTTAAAAACATATATGTAGAAAATATTTACTTTTTATTTTCTACCCAAAGTTAAAAGTACTGTTGGATGTGCGTATATATATATATATATATATATATATATATATATATATATATATATATATATATATATATATATATATATATATATATATACATTATACACAGACACATACACGAACATTCATACATACATACATGGTTTAGCACCTCAGTATTTGAATGAGCTCCTTTTACATTATAATCCTCTACGTCCGCTATGTTCTCAAAACTCAGGCAATTTGATAATACCTAGAATATCAAAATCAACTGCGGGCAGCAGATCCTTTTCCTATTTTGCACTTAAACTCTGGAATAACCTCCATAACATTGTTCGGGAGGCAGACACACTCTTGCAGTTTAAATCTAGATTAAAGACCCATCTCTTTAACCTGGCTTACACATAACATACTAATATGCTTCTAATATCCAAATCCTTTAAAGGATTTTTAGGCTGCATTAATTAGGTAAACCGGAAACACTTCCCATAACACCCGATGTACTTGCTAGATCATTAGAAGAATGGCATCTACGCTAATATTTGTCTGTTTCTCTCTTGTTCCGAGGTCACCGTGGCCACCAGATCCAGTCTGTATCCAGATCAGAGGATCACTGCAGTCACCCGGATCCAGTACGTATCCAGACCAGATGGTGGATCAGCACCTAGAAAGGACCTCTACTGCCCTGAAAGACAGAGGAGACCAGGACAACTAGAGCCCCAGATACAGATCCCCTGTAAAGACCTTGTCTCAGAGGACCACCAGGACAAGACCACAGGAAACAGATGATTCTTCTGCACAATCTGACTTTGCTGCAGCCTGGAATTGAACTACTGGTTTCGTCTGGTCAGAGGAGAACTGGCCCCCCAACTGAGCCTGGTTTCTCCCAAGGTTTTTTCACCATTCTGTCACTGATGGAGTTTCGGTTCCTTGCCACTGTCGCCTCTGGCTTGCTTAGTTGGGGTCACTTCATCTACAGCGATATCGTTGACTTGATTGCAAATAACTTGCACGGACACTATTTAAACTGAACAGAGATGACATTTTATTGACTGAATTCAATGATGAACTGCCTTTAACACAATGTATTTTGTTTAAAGCGCTATATAAATAAAGGTGACTTGACTTGACTATTGTTTACTTCTGGCATTTACAGAAGGATTTCTATACTTCTGAATGTTCCAGTGAGCACTGTTGAGGCCATAATCATGATGTGAAAAGAACATAATTTTTTATCATACCCCAGACATGAATGGAAAAATGTCACCAGTGGTTTCCAAACTCTTGATTCCTCCTTTCCCTTTGTTTTTGCTATAGCTACAATTGACTTCCTCTTTTCTTTCAGCATCCAAATTGCATTGCTTTTCTCTCAAAGTCAGCTCCCTCGCTTCATCCTGGTTTGTGTGTGTCCTCATCAAATGCAAGACTCAGAAAATGCTGAAGCAATGGCTATAACTGATACGACACATTCCCTGCTTTTAATATCTGAAGAATGAATGCAACAGGACACAGCTGATCACTTATAGAGACGTGAGGAAACTGTTTCAATACTTAAGCTTACATCAGATAGAGGGATGAAACTCTAAAAGTGTTGATCTTCATATCCAGTAAAACATCGGTGTTGAATCACCCAATACTAAAATGTGACATTCTGTAGTTTTGTCTCCTATTCATCTTTTAATCATATAACATATATAATATAATTAGTAATTTTGATGTTTACTTTCACTGCTGATTTTGAGCAGTATAAAGGCAATGATAAACAGCATAAGCAGGTCTGACTGAAGTCCAGACCTACAGATAAGGCTTTCTCCAGTCCCCTCAGAAATCCTGTTTGGCAGTTTTATGAAGTGGACTCTGATTAACAACACTTAGTGAACTGAAATCTATCACTGCATTAAAGGCGGGAACCGGCCTAAATGAGTTTATGGGATGTGTTTCTGTGAAGGATGGCTCGTTTTACTAGAGCAACAACAGAATCAGTCGAAGGCGTAGGTAGTTAACACCCAGAAGATCTTGTGATGGATTTTTCCTAAAGATCAGCGTGATAAATGGCACTTTCCTGGGAAAGAACAAAGGAATATTAGCTTGATAATAATGTGCGGAGACACATGGAGGACACTGACTGAGAGTACAAAGGAAGGAGTTTTAAAATATAAAACTAAGGTTCCTGTGTGATCTCCGCCAGGGCCTTTGTACTCGGGCACGTCAGCGGCCTACTTAGTCATAATAAAAGTTCCTTTTTGAGCATGCAATGAGTTTAAAGAAGTTGGAACAAGATGAGATTATAATGGCGTGAAATGGTATCACAATAGACTACATTTAAAAGAGTCCTGAAATCACCCTAGAAAAACATTGAGATAAAACAATGGTAGGACACTCCATCAAGTTAGCAAAGTCCTAAACTGACCCATATCAGAGTAATTCAATGATTTTGTGATGTCATGATGAGTTAATTTAAAAAATATCTGCTGGCCGATTACGTTTCCTTTTGCTGGCTACATAATTTGCCACCCTGTTGAGTTTAGTTTGATCGGACGTTGTTTGTTAGGTTATGCTAAATAGCTGAATGAATGCATATAATTGCATGTTTTACCAGCACTAAACACAATCTGCACAAGGCAACTGACATAACATTCTGACATGACCTTTATTATCATTGCAATATGATTAAATACATTATAAAGTAGCAGTTAAATCCTGACTGGCCTGGCTCCTTTAAAAGGGACACAACATCTAAAAGGACACAAGCAACATTTTTACATTTCTTATAAATTTTGTTATATTTCTATTATATATATTGTGTGTGGCGTGCTTTTTGTGTGCAGTTGTTAATATTGTGATTTTTTTTTATTTTTTTTAATAAAAACCCCAGAAATATTGTCTCATTTGACCAAAAACAGCTTAAAAAATCACAAGAAGTGAGTACCTGACATTGACGGTGCTTTAAAAAGACTTTTTAAAGCCCCAGAACTACTGAAGATAACCATCATCTCATATTCCCCTTACAGTAAATGTCTTTGCTTGAAAACTGAACATTTGCTCTATGATTTGGAGATTAAAAATTAATTGCATTTAAATACCACGTAAGCTTGGGATGACATCTTCGATGAGGAATAAAGGAATCCGCTTGGCCGTCCCGCTGATGGGGATCGGTGTTTGGCAGGGGCCTGGTAACTGATGAGACTGCTGCTTTCCAGAAGTTGTCAGGTGCTGTCACAACCAGCTTCAGCTCCTCACGTCACGTTTCATGTCAGGTCTGATGGCGTTACAGGCTCTGATAAACATATGGTGTCACATGACATGCCAGAAAACAGAATGTAAATTGCTCATTGGCACAGCAGCCACAGCAGTTACACAAGCATTTAATTCGCCACTGGAGTAGCATTTAAACTAATGTTTAAAGAGAAGTTCAAGTAATACAGAACCTGGTGTAATACAAAGAGATCTACCTTTCTAATATCTTGCATGAAACTGCAAATGTAAGATGGCAAAATCTTTTGTCCAAAGAGGGGGACACGCCCACCCCTAGCTCCACCCCTGTTCACAGCCAATCAGAATCCACCCTCCTTTAAAGCGATCGAGCATTTAAAGCAGCAGACAACAAAACTGCAGCACATTTAGCTTACAATAAACAATGTTATCAGCCATTGGTGTGAACACTAAAATAGTTATCATTATTATTAACATTCTTAAAACAAACAGGCCTTAAATGTCATGTTTTTGCACAATATCATTGTATGAATTTTGCATTAATTATTAAAAGTTGTCATGCAGTGATATCGACCTAAACTGTTTTTTGCTTTTCGGTAATAATGATTATATAGAAATGTGACAATGCAAATTATTATTATTATTTATTTTTTAAGTAACATAACAAAATATGGCCTTTAATCATGATGGGGAAATGAGATGGGAGGAAAATTGTAATCACAAAACTTTTGCATTTGCATTATAACCCAAAACAGGTGATGGAAAAAAGTCACCAACGTTTTGAAATATAACATTGAAATATAGGAATTGTGTCAGACGAAAAAAAACAGTATTAATTTTGAAGGGAAAAAAAAGTAATGAAAAGTGTGTTGAATCTTACAGTTTGCACTGCTGCAGTTTTTACATACACCAGCTTGCGAAAATCAATATCACTGTTCATTCCTATTTTAATCTCATAATTGGTGAACTTTAAACTTCACATGTTCAGTGTGCTTCATCGTAACTGTTATGCAGGGTTTCTCATCTAACCCCATTAAGCGAACCACATCACAAAATCAATGATGTGGTGAAAAGGCAAATTCACTTCAAATAATAGTTTTGGATATGTCCTGATGGCTCTGGATGTTTCTGTGAAAACAGAACATTTTGTTGAGGCATAGTATGTGCTGAATATAAACAACACTTGAAAGAATTCATCTCAAAAACAAACCTATCTAAGGTGAAAAAAGAGAACAGGCCCTCCATAACAGCTGTTAAGCCACCATTTCTCACATTTTCAGCAACGGTTCCGGGCTGAGATTGCAGTCATTTCTCACAGTCTATAAAACACACACGCGCACACACACACACACACACACACAAACTCAAAGGCATGAGCTAAAACGGAGAGCCACATGTGTGGCACACGCTATGCCCAGTCCTTGTTCTCTTTGACAGAAAGGTCTTTTCCAGGTCGGACGTCCATGCATGCCCGCTTCAAAGCACTGGGTGCAAAGGGGACACCTGGTGCTCCTGAAGCCCTGCCAAACGGCTCCAAATGAGGGGGCTCAGCTGTTACAATGTCATGGGATGGTTTCTACCAAGCCCTGCTGCCCGGCCCACATGCTGAAACGAACACACACACTCATGTACATGCTCAAACAATACATAATTCTCTTACTGGCACATCACTGCAGCCAGAGATGATTGATGAGTGGAGCTGAAACTAAATGCCCGGGAAACTCAAAGTCAATGGTCCACGAGTAGTTTTTGCTGAGTCACAGGATCACTGAGAATCTGTATTTAAAAATAAAATCAAATGTAAATATTATTTCAAAAAAATTATTAGCATTATGTATTTATTTGTTTTTAGTCAGTTTTAGTTATGTGTTATTTATCCATTAATTAATTAATTATTATATTAGTTTGAATTTTAGAATTTAAGATTGAAATTTAATATTTAGTTTCCATATTTAGTTGAGAATCTTGGACCATTTTCTCACTTAATCCAGTTTGTGTAGGCAAACCAAAACAGTGTAAAAAATATTTTCACTCTTGGAAAAGATTGTTAAAAAAAAAAAGTTATAAATAAAAATGTGAATGCATAAACACAGGTTTGAGAAGAAAAACTTGTTGTAAAAACAATTTTCGCTTTTGGTAAATTTGGTAAAATCTTGGTAAAGGTCATAATCAGTTACAAAGAAGCGACAAGTCACACACTGAATTAAATGTAAAAGTGAGAAGTAGAAAGATTGACTACGTATTTTATAGTCAAAAGTACTCCAACAATTGTTTTATTATTCTCTTTTAATGTAAATAAATGTTGTGAATAAAACGTTTTTTTGGTTAACATTTGGTAAAATTTGGGAAAAAGGCAAGTAACTGAAAAAGCTATTTCTTGTAAAATGGAAATGGAAAATGACTTTTTGGACTGGTAAATAAAACAGCGTCTATATGAACACAATACAGTCACACTTTAAAAACAAATATAATTTACACCACATCACTATTCATTCTCTGGTGGAAATAACATTTTAAAATGTGTTGTAACAAAATGGCTCCTTTTGTTTTGCTAAATCTTATTTCATAGCATTTTATGCATCTAAAGAGAAATAAATGAATCATCTTTCTTTACATGTTTGCATAATGTGACAAAATTACTGGTTGATTGGAAATTATTCTCAAAAATATACTGTTTGGAGTGATATTCACCTTGATGTTTCTTTTCTTCACGCATCGTATACCTCATATTTCATCTGGAGCTCTTCAATGATGCTGCTGTCTCCTTGGTAAACAAATAAATGATGAAATCATGGTAAAAACACCATCCTGAAAGAGGGGAAATGGAACTGAAACCCAGAATATATAAGGAAGGTTATTATGCTGCTTAACAAACACCAAAACATGAACACTTCTGCAATAAAGTTCTTTGTTAACATTAAAGCAGCTTTTTGCAATTTTAATGCAGATTAATAAATAAAGAGCAATGTTCATGATTTAAATTTTTTTCAATGTTCAATTTCCACATATCCTTTTCTTATTGTTAAAAGTTGCAATGATTCCAAAGTTTATGTATTGTGAATAATTATGTATAAAAAAATGAACAGAGATTTAATTAACATAAGCCTAGCATAATCAATTCTATAAAAGTTGTTTTTCATTATAAGTTCATAATACATGACGCCTTAAATTGTGTTAAACTCTATCGCGGAGTGATAGTGAACTACACAAAATGTAAAAAGTTTAAAATTGGTAAGATTTGTGAATGTTTTTGAAAGAACATTTATTTGATATAAAATACAGTAAAATGTAAAAATATTATATGTATATATATTTATTATATATTTATTTATGTATATATTTCAATGCTGAAAACGAACGAAAAAATATTTCTTCCGATTATTATTAAAAGGGGCACTGTAATGGGGGGAAGGTTCAGGACAATAATAATAGTATGGCTGCCACCTAATAGTCGACCAGAAGAGGCATGGATGACCAAAATTTTATTAGTCACTTGGTCGCAGAAAAAAAAGAGCAAATCCACAGGTGAAGTCATGCAGTCCGTGACTAACAGATCGTTAAAAAGGCTGGACATCTCAACGCTCACCTATCATTCATTGACCTCAAATATGGCTTATCATCTGAAATATCTATTAGCAACTCTTTATGGCCTCTCAAAATAATATTAACCTAGAGAAATGTGCGCTGTTCAAGTTTCTGTGTGAAGTGTGGAAGCTGAACAGTAGCGCTCGCTGCAGGACAGATGGAGGCACCGGTGTGCTCACTTGCTCTTAAAATAATCCCTCATTTTTGGTCATACAGATAAAAGTAATACATCATTCAAATCTGTTAGGACACTACATTTATTTGTGTGCTCTCACAATACCGTGCTTTTGTAAAATAATGAAAACAAACATAATGCGCGTTCTGCCATCTTGAACTTGAGCACGAAACACTGTATATATCTTTGCCTTACAGACATAAAAATGTATCTATAGAGAGTAAAATGTCTACTTTCGGAAGAACCAATTCAAATAGAAAACAAATATTCTCAGATTGTGTAATCCGTAACATGTCATCCGTAACATGCCTATCACTACTGCGAAGGTGACGAGTCAGTGTCACCAACTTTATCTCTTATCCGAGAACAAGGAAAGCACTAGTTTATCAACATATTAAAATGTTAATGCAGTGTCCTTACTGTTTTTCACTGACACATTCATTATAATTATCTTCTGCCAATGCACTGTGGCTAGCTTTATGCTTGAGCGCTTATTAGGCTATGTAGGCAATTAAAGGCTCATTACAGTGATTTAAATGGTTTATTAATAAACGTGCGATTAGTTGACTAATGCTTCAAATAAACGACTACTAGTCGACTAGAAAAATCCTTAGTAGAGGGCAAGCCAATATAATAGCTACTTTATAACCCATCTACTGTCAGATACACATATATAAAGCAGTTTCACTTACGCATCCTTAGTTTCTTATTCAACTTCAAAGCATTAAAGGACAAGGTCACTTTGACAGTTTCCGAAATGAATGTTAAGCCAACATACGATTGCTTTGTTTTACTACTGAGGAGCCCAAACTCCAGAATCTCCTTATCGTTCCTCTTCCAGGATGGCTAATGTCCTGGAGCTTCAAAAGCGAGGGAACGTGCGGTGCGCTAATCGCGAACTCTCTGAAAGCCAGTCGGAGAAGGACAAATATCAACAAGTCCTCCAGCAGGTTCTTCCCTCCCGCTCATTAGCCAGATAGATAGGAGATAGCGTCTGCGGAGAGAGAGAAGCCGAGGAAGAAACGGATTATTCTCTTTCCAAACAAACAACCACACATCCCTGACTTTTAATTAAAAACGCCCTCACAATTAGACGCGGTGGTTTAAAGGAAAAAGGCAAAAATAGAAAAAAGTTCAAGCTCAGAGTTTCAAAAGCAGATCAAGCAGGGCTCCAGGAGAATAAAACTCGACACTTTTTCCAATATGAATCTTTGCTCTCTTTTTTTATTTAATTTTTATAAGCATAAATCCGCTTATATGTTCCTCAGAAACATAAGAGTTGGAGCCGGAGATATATAGAGGCAGATGATGAGGAGAGAAACCTCAAAGTCATTCTTCTGATAGCCAAGGACAATCAGAGATTGAGGTCAGAGAGAAAAGAGGGGAGTGTTGTGCTCGCCACAAATGAGATCAATTAATCACCAGTTAATGGGGGCTCCTCTCATTTATCTGTCTGTTCAATAGCATTTCATTAAGAAGCAAAAATGCATAAATGAATGTGTGGTTATTTGACCCTGATAAGGTGTCTGGTGTCACAGGGAAACAACATTTCTATCTGGCCTTTTCAGAGAAGCTTATTAAAGCCCAGCACCACTATAATGAACAGTAATTTTAACGCCTGCTTCTCCAGCTGCAGAACTATATTATCTGCTCTCGTAATCTAAAACATAAAGCTGACTCATATGCAGATGAATAAACATCAAGAATGCATTGGAAATATTGCGGAATGGGTATTTGTTCTGCACAGTTTCATGCGAGATGATCATTAAACGCGCCACTGGCTGCCATATTGCATGACAGACAGTATTTTAATAAACTACAGCACACTATAAACATGTAATTTCATACATGAGAGTTTTTTAATTGCGGGCACTTTTATGTGTTTTATTAAAACTTTTTATTGACTTTTTTTTTTCTTTGCGTTATATGAAATTTCTGTCTTGGAAAACTTTATCCATTTTTTTGTTGGAGGTCGGTGGAGAAAAATATAATGTAAATATCAATGTTTTTATTGACCATCGCTTCTAATCAAGCTATAATTTGGTGCACTTGTGCAAAAAAATTGTTAAATATTTTGTAGTTATGTGCATTTAGGACAAACACACTGCTAACTTTCAAATTAGACTTTTTAAAAAAAACTCTTACCATGTCACTTCCATCACGGAATTAACAGTGATTTGATTTGTAATGGAAATTAAATTATGACAGCCAAAGGACAAGAATTCATAGAAAATACAGAATTCCTCCCAAATGCATATGTAGTAGACAAATTAATTTAGAAAGTAGTTTCATCCGCATCTTTCTTGGCGACTCACACATAATGTGATGAAAAAAGATGCCACTTAAGTTAAAAGAAATTCAGCTCATCCCGAGACCTTATATCTGTGCCTTATTCCAGAGTCTGTGTCTAACGTTTAAAAAAAAAAATTATATAAAATGCATTCTATGTGAATAGCTGCTTATACAGTATGTAATGTTTCTAAATCAATGAAATACATAATTATGGAGATTATGGGATGGGACAAAAATAAATAAAATAAAAAATAGGAATCAAGCAAGTTCTGTGATTTTTACGTTTTTCCAACCCGATCTCACGGCAATTCGTACATTTTTCACAAGGTGGCTTATTCGTACGAATTAGTACGACCACACTCGTACAAACTCATACGATTGTTGCCAAATCATATGTATTTTACAAGTTGCACAATTCATATGAATTTGTAAGAATGACCTACACCTAACCCCGCCCCTAAACCTAACCGTCACTGGGGTCGTATAAAATCGTACGAGTGAGGTCGTACAAATTCGTATGAATAAGCCACCTCGTAAAATACGTACGAATTGGTCGCAAGATAGCGTTGGTTTTTCTCACTGCAAACTCACTGCCCCTCCACCTGAGGTAATTGGTTTTCAGGAGTGGAAGCCATGTGGAGATGAAAAACAATCCGTAAAAACCCTTAACAGATGCTTTAATTACCTGAGGTGTGAACGAATGCTTCAGCACACATTGCTCCTTTACTTTTTCTTCTTCTTTGTGCCTTTGAGGCATACTTTTGTCTCATAATGCAGCGGACAATAGCAGTGTCATGCCAACTTCTCAAACTCTCGCCTCTGTGGGCTTTCTCTAGGAGCGTAAACTTCTCATCTCGAAAATCTATTTGGCTTGATATTTGGTCTGACTCAGAGTCTTTCAGCAAGAAGAAAATAAAGCATGTTTACCTACATATATTTTTCAGAGCAGATTTAAACAAATGTTTGAAAAAAATAATAATGTGAAACTATAATTAATTTTAAAACTTGTGCACAATTCTTGAACATTTTCATTTATAATATTAAATTATTATTATTTTTTTTAATGTTCCCCTAGGCTGCATTTTCCTTCAAGCTCTGGTTATTTCCGACTCTGAAGTATACAGTGCATTTTTTAATAATCATTTAAAATAAGTTATAAGCAAAATAAATAGGGCTTTAGAAGGATTGAAACCTCAGTGAAAGAAAAAATAAATAGCTTGAACTAACATAAACATGTTTACAATTTGCAATCATTTCTTGAGTCTGAAGAGGTTTGATTGATTTCAGCCTTTCAATCAGTGTCTTAAAATCAGCAGGGAAAATAAACATGTATTATGTATTTATATGTTTTTGAAATTGACTTTTTTTTTCGTCTTTCAAAATCCTCCATTTATTAAACTGCGTAGAAAACCACACAAAATGCATGAGATGCCAAATGAATATACAAAGACATTAAAAATTCAAATGTCATTGACCTTGAGGTCATATACAGTATTTAAACTTACAGAAAAGCAACTGCTGTCAAGTTAAAATATTCTTCTAGCGCAATGAAAGATTTTATTTTAGAGAAAATCTTCTCTGTTGTGATACTCACCCCATACCCCCACGCAAACCCAAAAAAAGCTCCAATTTATTTACTTTTCATTTGTGAGAAATTTCATGCAATAGAATCTCATCGGCTCGTGCGAAAGATCTGTGTGCACCAGTGATTACACTCTAATGGCTGGCTGGCAATATGGATTTGGTAATTTTTCAGTGTTTTCTTTCTCATGCTTTGTAAGACCCAGTTATTAAAACAATGATTTTTGGTTCACTTCGCTGTGCCCGATGAGATGCAATTTATTTTTTTCAAATCTAATCCCTTCGCTGAGTTTTTTTTTCTTTCTTTCTTTCTTTTTTTCTCTCCAAGAACAAAATTGCTTTTCATGAACTTTTACTTTTGAAACAATGCCATCATTTTTATTTATTCACTTATTTATTAAAATGCTAAATGGACCTAGGTGATACAGCTACAGTGTATACTGTATATATGATCTCAAACAATTAATTGCGATTAATCGCATCAAAAATACAAGTTTATAATATATGTGTGTATACTGTATATATTTATTATGGATATATAAATACACACACACATATGCATGTATATATTTAATAAAAATATGTTATGTTTATATTTTTTGATATAATTATATCAATTATATGAATACAATTGTAAATATTTTCAAAATATATGCTGTATATGTGTGTATTCATATATACATACTACACACACATATATTATGTAAACAAAAACTTGTATATTGGATGCGATTAATCGCGATTAATCGTTTGACAGCACCAATCAATAACTGAGGATTTATATATATAATTTTTATAAATCTCAATTAATTGTCTACAAATGGGACTGGGGAGAATAAGAAACCCTTAAAACAAATAGCAGTATGATAAAAGTGCCATTATAATAGATTACAGCTTTTTATTTCCAGCTCCAGTTTCAGAAAGAGACAGTTCAGTGCATGTTCCTCGAGCGGCCCGGCGCGTGGAAGCGTATCAGCCGTGCCATCAAAAATCGGAGCTTCCCTCCAGCTTTATTTCCTTTCATTGAGCTTCCAAGAGGGTGACAGAAATTTAACGCAGCAAATCAGCCCTCTAGAGAAAAGAGAGGGGAGTCAGAGAGGGGAGAAGGCTGCCTTTACAGTGATAGAACAGGGTCTCTGCAGTGTCATTATTTCCATTTCTGTGAAGCGCCGCTTTGTCAGGACGCGGCTCCGTCCTGTCCTACACCCGCTGCCATCTCTGACACCTGCCTCTGATGGACTGCAACTCTCTACACTGATCTGTCTTCCTGCCATTTTGATTAGTTCAGATAAGATAAGCTAGTCCGACTGGTTATTTTAGTCCTTCACATGTTGCCCTTTCTCACATTTGATATTAAGACGCTCACCTCTAAGACGTTCGGCAGATTAGATTAGATGCAGTAATTTTGACTTGATGTGATGCAATGTGCATTTAAGTCAACAAAACAAATGGTGGGTAATTTATCACTTGAATATTGATTATTTTATGAATTTTGAAGTATTTAACACTCTGTATGATGACACTTTAGTATACAGTAATTAGTTACCACCAAGAATAATGACCTTTAACCCCTACCCATAATTTTTCCTAATTTGTGAGTAGCTTTTGATAAAAGCATCTCTTAAATGAGTAAATCTAAATGTAATTACAACTGTCCTCTTTTAAAGGTTTGGGTGCTACGATTGTGTGTGTGTGTGCGTGTGTGTGTGTGTGTGTGTGTGTGTGTGTGTGTGTGTGTGTGTGTGTGCGTGTGCGTGTGTTTACAAAAAAAGTATCTTTATTTATTTTTTTATTTTTTTTTAAATACAGTAAAAAGAGTACAATTTTAAAATTGTAAAACTACTGAATACATTTAAAAATGTATTTACTCCTTTGGCAAAGCTGACATAACTTAAATATCAATATCAATTAAAATATTGATTTGTTAAATTCCTTCTTCAACAAAAAAAGAAATGTACTAACTGTGTCAACATTTACAATAACTTAATGAGCTTATTTGTGACCGCTCTGGGTAATTTTTCTCTGTTTTCTTTCTTGTGCTTTGAACGACTCTGAAATTAAAACAATGGTTTTTGGTTCACTTAACTGTGCCTGATGAGATATGATTTTTCTTTTTCATTTGCATTGAATCATTTAGCAGATGCTTTTATCCAAAGCGACTTACAAATGAGGGAACTCACAAGCAATTTATCATCAGAAGCCAAGAATATTTGTAAAGCAGAGCAGTAAAGACGCTAGAACAGAAATTGTACCTCATTGTGATGGACCGCCAGACTCTCCCTTAGTGTCTAAGACGAGAGCCAATGTAGACCTTATGTGATCCAGCAGATGTCCTGAACGCCAACGTCAAAGCTTTGAATCAGCTCCAGGCTTCTGTGTGACTTAAAATATAAGAAATACGTAAAGTTAAATGACTAGGCTTAAAGAAATAATTCACCAAAATATGTTGCATTTTATCACTTGCTCACTAATGGATCATCTGCAGTGAATGGGTGCCGTCAGAATGAGAGTCCAAAAAGCTAATAAAAACATCAGAATAATCCACAGGTAATCCACAGGAGTCCAGTCCATCAGCTAACATCTTGTGAAGTGAAATGCTGCATGCTTGTACGAAACAAAGCCATAATATCCATATTATTTATCCATAATATTGCTTTCTTTAGTGAAAAAAGGTCATCTTGTCTGAATCATGAGAGCAATATGCACAGATCAAGCACTGTTTACAAGTGAAAACGGTCCAAAAACAAATATATAGGTGTATTCTGATGTGAGAGGATATATCTAAAATTAGAAGGAAGCGTTATTATTGTAATAGCCTTGTATTTTGGCTGGAAGCGATGGTTTAAAGTTAAAATGTCCTAATGGCGGATTTGTATTTTACATAAATGAAGTTTTTTGCTTCACAGGACATTAATTGGTTGACTGGAGTCCATTGGATTACTTGTGTATTTTTGTAAGGTTTTTTAGCTTTTTTTATCAGCTGTTTGGACTCTCATTCTGACGGCAGCCATTCACTGCAGAGGGTCCACTGGTGAGCAAGTGATGCAATTTTGCTTGGTCTGAGGGTTCGAAAAAATAAAATTGAGGGGGCAAACTACTCATTTAAAAATTGCTTCTTTTAATTCGTTTTATAGGTATTCTTTATCAGCAGTTCACTCGTGCTTACAAACTTAACTTGCAGCTTTTTTGTGAGACTTGATAATGTTAGTTAAACTCAACGCTATCTCACGAACAATTCGTACGTATTTTACGAGGTGGCTTATTCGTACGAATTTTTACGACCTCACTCATATGATTTTATACGATTTGTCTCAACCCCAGTGACGGTTAGGTTTTGGCAAAAATCTTATGAATTTGTACGAGTGTGGTCGTACGAATTCGTACGAATAAGCCACCTCGTGAAAAATGTACGAATTGCCGTGAGATCGGGTTGTTAAACTACATAAATGCATCTACTTGTGTATTCAGAAGTCATACGAATTTGAGTAGAACTGGTCAGCAACACAAAGCACAAGCATTTTGATCAGTTTTGATACGTTTGAGCAACCCCAATTTCTTTTATACACTCCAGGGCCAAAATGACTTCTAATCGCTCCGAGTAATTACATGCAAAGTTCCATTCCAAAACTATTGATGGACCCAGAGTGGACCACGAAAGGTTTTAAAAGATGATCGATGGCATGCAATAGGAACTTAATAGAAATGTATAAGGTTTCTCAGGAGAGGATAATCAACTGAATACACTAGCCAGCCTGTCTGAGGACCCCATTACACAGTAATTGCTGCTAACTAATGACCAATATGTATGTGGTGGCCACTGAATCCTGTTTTAAAAAGAAAGCCATCGCTAGTGGGATTTGCAAAACAGGTTTTGAGAGGAAAAAAGGAGACGACGTCTGCCTCAAGGTCACACCGAAGTCATCGTTGGAGGCTTCAAACAGAACATCCCTCACTCGCCCTCAACTGAGGTGCTAATAATATTCACAAAAATGACAAAAACACCCACTGAGAACAAAAGATGTTCCCCTCCTCTGTCTCCTCTCTCCCCTCTCTGTTCCCTAGCTTTACTCTCCCATGCGCTCTCTCCGTCCTTCACTCCAGCACACAGGGCCTCCAGGCCTGCACAGGGAAGTTCAGGAAGAGAGGTCCATAAAGAGAAGAGGAATTATGACAAGAAAGAAGTTCTTTAGAAATAGGGTTGACGATCAAGTCAAAATGTAATCAAATCAGTTACATAAAATGCTGAGTAATTGGAGTGTGTCAATTAGGAATGCACTGATATTACAATTATGGCTGGTTTTATTATAGCAGATAAACGGCAGATTTCTAAAATCTATACTATTTGGTTTAAAAAAAAACAATCATTATAAATATTGTATAGTTTATAAAATATTCTATATGTATTCTAAATATATTATAGATAGGTCATTTTCCATTACATCTAGAAATACAAAACTGTATAAATATGATAACAATTGATAAATTAATTTGATTGAAAATATAATTTTCCATTGTACCTACTTAAATATTCTATATGTTTTATAAATATATTATAGATAAATATATCTATCTATTTATCTATCTATCAAAAGTGTACATAATTAAAAGACATTATTTTTTATATAATTATTCAATTAAATTGAAAATCATATGCATACATGCATAAAAAATGGAATGGCTGAATTATAATAAATTGCATTTAAAATTAAATTGCATTTTAATCAAATTTAAAGTTAACTGACTAAATCTTTAAAAATGCAATTTAGATTTAGCCACTGAATTATTAATTAAAAAAACTCAAGTGGCTAAATGTTAAAAAGGGGAATGGCAAAAATGTATCATTTCACATTTAGATTACATTTAATTTCTAAATAATGATTAAATACTAAAAAAAAAAAAAAAAAAACATTTAAACTTAAAAACACAGAATTAACATGTTAACCCTTTAACTGCCTGTTCAACCAAATGGTTGATTTGTCACTTTATGGTAAACGTAGAAAAGCTAAGATAATGTTTTCAGATAATCCTTTCTGCTGTCAGAATGTACTATTTGCTGAGAAATATAACTTTCTGATCATTCATTATAGTTCATATTTTCTGATTTCTTTAGTATGTGTATGAATTCCGGTACTTTTGCCATAAAGTGACATATCAACCATTTGGTAGAGGCCGATATTTTAAAAATTATGGGACGTGTTGAAAAAAATACATTGAGTGTGGTAACTAATGACATAAGGAGATAAGAAATGCAAACAAAAAAATTTTCAAATGCTTTTTTCTTGGTGGGGCAGTTATTAAACTGACGGGCCTATTTAGAACACCACAAACAAAACCAATAAAAACCGATGCAA